>NC_034187.2:75137532-75160339 GCF_002021735.2 Oncorhynchus kisutch
ATCTGGAATTAATGCCTAAAATGTAGGTTTTAACCTTATCCAAAACCTTCATCCTTAACCTAACCATCTGGAATTAATGCCTAAAATGTAGGTTTTAACCTTATCCAAAACCTTCATCCTTAACCTAACCATCTGGAATTAATGCCTAAAATGTAGGTTTGAACCTCATCCAAAACCTCCAACATAACATTTGACTGCAATGGGCTAAATCAGGGTAAAAGTGTTTTGTGATGGTCTTAAACAAATCTACAGTGAAACAAAAGTACACACCTCACACACATGGTTATAGGGTTGAAAATGGAAGACTCCTGTATGGTGAAATGTTTCTATTTTGAGTTTGCATCCCAATATTACAGTTTATATACATCACAGAAGACTGAAATAGAACTACACTATTTGACACACACTACCGTTCAAAAGTTTGGAGTCACTTGGAAATGCTTAGAAAGAAAAAAAATGTGTCAGTGAAAATAACATCAAATTGATCAGAAGTACATTGTAGATGTTGTTAATGGTGTAAATGACTACTGTAGTTGGAAATGGCTGATTTTTTATGGAATATCTACATAGGTGTACAGAGGCCTATTATCAGCAACCATCACTCCTGTGTTCCAATGGCATGTTGTGTTAGCTAATCCAAGTTTATAATTTTAAAAGGCTAATTGATCATTAGAAAACCCTTTTGCAATTATGTTAGCACAGCTGAAAACTGTTGTCCTGATTGAATAAGCAATAAAAGTGGCCTTCTTTAGACTAGTTGAGTATCTGGAGCATCAGCATTTGTGAGTTCAATTACTGGCTCCAAATGGCCAGAAATAAAGAACTTTCTTCTGAAACTCGTCAGTCTATTCTTGTTCTGAGAAATGAAGGCTATTCCTTGCATGAAATTGCCAAGAAACTGAAGATCTCGTACAACGCTGTGTACTACACCTTTTACAGAACAGTGTGAACTGGCTCTAACCAGAATAGAAAGAGGAGTGGGAGGCCCCGGTGCACAACTGAGCAAGAGGACCAGTACATTACAGGGTCTAGTTTGAGAAACAGACCTCTCACAAGTCCTCAACTGGCAGCTTCATTAAATAGTACCCACAAAACACCAGTCTCAACGTCAACAGTGAAGAGGTGACTCTGGGATGCTGGCCTTCTAAGCAGAGTTGCAAAGAAAAAGCCATATCTCAGACTGGCCAATAAAAAGAAAAGATTAAGATGGGCAAAAAAACAGACACTGGACAGAGGAAGATTGGAAAAAAAGTTTTATGGACAGACAAATCTAAGTTTGAGGAGTTCAGATCACAAAGAAAAACATTCGTGAGACGCAGAAAAAAGGAAAAGATGCTGGAGGAGTGATGACGCCATCTGTCAAGCATGGTGGAGGCAATGTGATGGTCTGGGGGTGCATTGGTGGTGGTAAAGTGGGAGATTTGCACAGGGTAAAAGGATCTTGAAGAAGGAAGGCTATCACTCTCCTTCGCAACGCTATGCCATACCTTGTGGACGGCGCTTAATTGGAGCCAATTTCCTACAACAGGACAACGACCCAAAGCACAGCTCCAAACTATGCAATAACTATTTAGGGAAGAAGCAGTCAGCTGGTATCCTGTCTATAAGGGAGTGGCCTGCACAGTCACCGGATGTCAACCCTATTGAGCTGTTGTAGGATCTGCTTGACCGTATGGTACTTAAGAAGTGACCATAAAGCCAATCCAACTTGTGGGAGGTGCTTCAGGAACCATGGGGTGAAATCTCTTCAGATTACCACAACAAATTGACAACTAGAATGCCAAAGGTCTGCAAGGCTGTAATTGCTGCAAATGGAGGATTCTTTGACGAAAGCAAAGTTTGAAGGACACAATTATTATTTCAATTACAAATCATTATTTATAACCTTGTCAACGTCTTGACTATATTTCCTATTCATTCTGCAACTCATTTCATGTATGTTTTCATGGAAAACAAGGACATTTCTAAGTGTTCCCGAACTTTGGAACAGTAGTGTAGAAACACTGAATTTTCAGCGTTTCTTTTTAAATAAAGTTGATTAAGTATGAAATTATAACAAATATTAATAACGTTCCATCCATGGGGCATCTAGAGGGTGATTTGGTCCATTGCTGCAGGAAAGGGGTACCTTCAATATGTTAACTTTGGAGAACCTTCTAAATTTGACATTTGGAGAAATGTGGAAAAATGTCAGAGTCTGAAATCAAATTGGTAAAAGCATGAGATGTTGTTGGCTTACAATGCCAGGATTGTGGGTGTGATTCCCGGGATCAGCCAAATTTACAACGTATGCATGCATGACTGTAAGTCGCTTTGGATAAAAGTGTCTACTAAATCGTGTATATTAATATATTATATTATTAAAGGCATTGGCTCTGGAAGCTAACATCAAGTCTCAAGTTCACTCATCACGTAGGCATTGAACTTATCACCAAAGATGATGGTATCACCGAAGATGTCGCATTTAGGCCGTTTACCATTGAAAAAGTTGTCACAGTTCCCCGTCTACTTATGGGGTGGCTCTCCCAGAGACACCAATGCGATAGCAGCTGGGTATGGTCTGCTTAGTTCATTGACTCTATATGAACCAGAAATAAGGTGCCAATGAAATCTTTCGCTTTCTCTATTGTTTCTGGTATCACCGCACCACTTCCCATCCTAAGTCCCTCTTCTCCTCAGACTGAGCTAGTGATCACTGACAGATATCATCCTCTTGTCAGATCTGATATCCACTATTCAGGTCTGGAGTGTGTCAGTCTCTCAGACCCTGGTGAGCGTGGCGTGCTAACCAGCGCGGCGCCAACAGAAGCTAATAAATCATCTGCCGTTTTATTTCACATTTATTCCAGGTGTAATGAAGACGCAACGGCCTCTGGGCCCATAACCAATGGCGACAGGGTGACACTGATGAATGGTTGAAGGTGCATACGTTACCGTCTGAGGGAGAAGACTGTCAGGCTTCAAGGCTTCAACGACGATCTGTGTGTGGATAGAGTGTGTGCGTGTGTGTTACATTTGGAAAGTGTTTGAGGCTGCAGGCCTCACAGGAGACTATAGGACGTGTGTGCTTGTGTGTGTGTGTGTGTGTGTGTGTGTGTGCGTGCGTGTGTGTGTGTGTGTGTGTGTGTGTGTGTGCGTGCGTGTGTGTGTGTGTGTGTGTGTGTGTGCGTGCGTGTGTGTGCGTGTGTGTGTGTGTGTGTGTGTGTGTGTGTGTGCGTGCGTGTGTGTGTGTGTGTGCGTGCGTGTGTGTGTGTGTGTGTGTGTGTGTGCGTGCGTGTGTGCGCGTGTGTGTGTGTGCGTCTATCTACGTTGTATATATTTGTATAATTTAGACGACAGTTAAGACAATAGAACAGCAGTCTATTAGCAGCTACTTTTTTATGGTTGATCTGAATCTGTTGTGACACCACAATGAAATCACTCTGCTGCCTTTGTATCTTCCTCATTTCCGTATCATCATCATCCTCATCTAGCTAGGGGCTGATAAGAGCTAGATTTGTGATGGAAGAGATAACAGGTGTTATCATCAGATAACAGACACCCACACTTCACAATTACAACTAAATTGGTGGATTGAGGAGTCATGTGTAACTTGCTTCAGTATTGATGTCCAGTTTTAATGACATGCTATAGTGATATATTAACCACAATCTTTACTCACACTCAAGGACAGCCTTAGCCATCACAATCCCTCCAGTCAACCTGTCAATCAATGAATCCATTCATCCACTATGGGACTGCGACAAGGCATGGCACAGCACTTTGTGAAGAGCAACAACAAAGACAGAAATATGATCCAGCAATGTAGTGGACAGGTCAATATTCAGATAGAGACTGTACTGAAGGAGAATTGCTGAAGAGGAGCTCAGTGTTTAGGATTTTGAGTTTGGATTTGGACTCATGTCACACTTCAATCTAAACCTAAATCTACACTATTACCGACTTGATTTGTTTGTGTTTGCGTGTGAATGTGTGAGTGTGTGTGTGTGCGTATATGTGTGTGTGTGTGTGTGCGTGCGTGCGTGCATGTGTGGGTGTGTTCGTGCATTGTGTGTGTGTGTGTGTGTGTGTACTGTTCAGTCTCCTTCTCTGTCCAATTATATATATTTGTCCACTAAAGAGGAACATTATGACATGTTAATATTATCTGCTACATATTATACTGCTACAGATGATGCTGTTATAGATTATACCGCTACAAATTATACTGCTACAGATGATGCTGTTATAGATTATACTGCTACAGATTATACTGCTATAGATTATACTGCTACAGATTATACTGCTACAGATTATACTGCTTTAGATTATACTACTATAGATAACACACTGCTATAGATTATACTGCTACAGATTATACTGCTATAGATTATACTGCTACAGATTATACTGCTATAGATTATACTGCTATAGATTATACTGCTACAGATTATACTGCTTTAGATTATACTGCTACAGATTATACTGCTTTAGATTATATTACTATAGATTGTACTGCTATAGATAACACACTGCTATAGATTATACTGCTATAGATTATACTGCTATAGATTATACTGCTACAGATTATACTGCTATAGATTATACTGCTATAGATAATACTGCTATAGATTATACTGCTAAAGATAACACACTGCTATAGATTATACTGCTAAAGATAACACACTGCTATAGATTATACTGTTATAGATAACACACTGCTATAGATTATACTGCTATAGATTATACTGCTAGAGATTATACTGCTACATATTATACTGCTATAGATTATACTGCTATAGATAATACTGCTATAGATTATACTGCTAAAGATAACACACTGCTATAGATTATACTGTTATAGATAATACTGCTATAGATTATACTGCTATAGATTATACTGCTATAGATTATACTGCTACAGATTATACTGCTATAGATTATACTGCTATAGATAATACTGCTAAAGATAACACACCGCTATAGATTATGTCACACTTCAATCAAAACCTAAATCTAGATTATTACTGACCTGATTTGTGTGCGTATGTGTGTGTGTGTGTGTGTGTGTACTGTTCAGTCTCCTTCTCTGTCCAATTATAGATATTTGTCCACGTAAGGGGAACATGATGTCGATATTATCTGCTACACACCGCTATATATTATACTGCTATAGATAACACACTGCTATAGATTATACTGCTGTAGATAACACACCGCTATAGATTATACTGCTAAAGATAACACACTGCTATAGATTATACTGTTATAGATAACACACTGCTATAGATTATACTGCTATAGATTATACTGCTATAGATTATACTGCTACAGATTATACTGCTATAGATAACATACTGCTAAAGATTATACTGCTGTAGATAACACACCGCTATAGATTATACTGTTATAGATAACACACCGCTATAGATTCTACTGCTATAGATAACACACCACTATAGATTCTACAGCTATAGATAATACACCACTATAGATTATACTGTTATAGATAACACACCACTATAGATTCTACTGCTATAGATAACACACCGCTATAGATTAAACTGCTACAGATAACACACTGCTATAGATAACACACTGTTATAGGTAACACAATGCTACAGATAACACACTGTTATAGATAACACACTGTTATAGATAACACACTGTTATAGGTAACACACTGCTATAGATAACATATCACTTTAGATAACACACTGCCATAGATTATACTGCTATAAATAACACCCTGCCATAGATTATACTGCTACAGATAACACACTGCTATAGATAACACACTGCTATAGATTATACTGCTAAAGATAACACACCGCTATAGATTATACTGCTATAGATAACACCCTGCCATAGATTATACTGCTACAGATAACACACTGCTATAGATAACACACTGCCATAGATTATACTGCTATAGATAACACACTGCTATAGATGACATGCTGCTAAAGATAACACACCGCTATAGATTATACTGCTATAGATTATACTGCTATAGATAACACCCTGCCATAGATTATACTGCTACAGATAACACACTGCTATAGACAACACACTGCCATAGATTATACTGCTATAGATAACACACTGCTATAGATGACATGCTGCTAAAGATAACACACCGCTATAGATTATACTGCTATAGATAACACCCTGCCATAGATTATACTGCTACAGATAACACACTGCTATAGATAACACACTGCCATAGATTATACTGCTATAGATAACACATTGCTATAGATGACATGCTGCTAAAGATAACACACCGCTATAGATTATACTGTTATAGATAACACACCGCTATAGATTATACTGCCAAAGATAACACACCGCTATAGATTATACTGCTAAAGATAACACACCGCTATAGATTATACTGTTATAGATAACACACCGCTATAGATTATACTGCTAAAGATAACACACCGCTATAGATTATACTGTTATAGATAACACACCGCTATAGATTATACTGCCAAAGATAACACACCGCTATAGATTATACTGCTAAAGATAACACACCGCTATAGATTATACTGTTATAGATAACACACCGCTATAGATTATACTGTTATAGATAACACACCGCTATAGATTATACTGTTATAGATAACACACCGCTATAGATTATACTGCTAAAGATAACACACCGCTATAGATTATACTGCTAAAGATAACACACCGCTATAGATTATACTGTTATAGATAACACACCGCTATAGATTATACTGTTATAGATAACACACCACTATAGATTATACTGCTAAAGATAACACACCGCTATAGATTATACTGTTATAGATAACACACCGCTATAGATTATACTGCTATAGAAAACACACCGCTACGTCACACTTCAATCAAAACCTAAACCTAATCTGTGTGTGCGTGTGTGTGTGTGCATGTGTATGTATGTGTGTGTGTGTGTGTGCATGTGTATGTATGTGTGTGTGTGTGTGTGTGTGTGTGTGTGTGTGTGTGTGTTCGTGCGTTGTGTGTGTGTGTGTGCATGTGTATGTATGTATGTGTGTGTGTGTGTGTGTGTGTGTGTGTGTGTGTGTGTGTGTGTGTGTGTGTGTGTGTGTGTGTGTGTGTGTGTGTGTGTGTGCATGTGTATGTATGTGTGTGTGTGTGTGTGTGTGTGTGTATGTGTGTGTTCGTGCGTTGTGTGTGTGTGTGTGTGTGTGTGTACTGTTCAGTCTCCTTCTCTGTCCAATTATAGATATTTGTCCACATAAGGGGAACATGACGACATGTCGATATTTTCTGCTACAGATTTTACTGCTACAGATGATGCTAATATAGATTATACTGCTATAGATTATACTGCTATAGATTATACTCATATAGATTTTATTGCTACAGATTATACTAATATAGATTATACTGCTATAGATAACACACCACAATAGATTATACTGCTATAGATAACACACCGCTGTAGATTATACTGCTATAGATTATACTGCTATAGATTATAGCTATAGATTATACTGCTATAGATTATACTCATATAGATTTTATTGCTACAGATTATACTAATATAGATTATACTGCTATAGATAACACACCACTATAGATTATACTGCTATAGATAACACACCACTATAGAGAACACGCTGCTATAGAAAATACACCGCTATAGATAACACGCTGCTATAGAAAACACACCGCTATAGATAACACGCTGCTATAGAAAACATACTGCTATAGATCATACTGCCATTGCTAACACGCTGCTAAAGATTATACTGCTGTAGATAACACACTGCTACAGATTATACCGCTATAGATAACACGCTGCTATAGATAACACACAGCTATAGATTACACTGCTATAGATAACACACTGCTATAGACAACACACTGCTATAGATAACACACCGCATTAGATAACACAGTGCTTTAGAAAACACACCGCTATAGGTAACACACCGCTATCGATACCACACTGCTATAGATAACACACTGCTATAGATAACACGCTGTTCTAGATAACACACTGCTATAGATAACACACTGCTATAAATAACACACTACATTAGAAATCCCACTGCTATAGAAAACACACTGCTATAGATAACACAGTGCCATAGATTATACTGCTATAGATAACACACTGCTATAGATTATACTGCTATAGATAACACACTGCTATTGCTAATACGCTGCTAAAGATTATACTGCTATAGATAACACATTGCTATTGCTAACACGCTGCTAAAGATTATACTGCTATAGATAATACACTGGAATAGATGACACTCTGCTAAAGATTATACTGCTGTAGATAAAACACTGCTATAGATATACTGCTATAGATAACACACTGATGTAAATTACACACCACTACAGATAACACACTGCTATAGATAACACACTGCTAAAGATAACACACTGCATTAGTTAACACACTGCTATAGAAAACACACCGCTATAGGTAACACACTGATATAGATAACACACTGCTATAGATAACACACTGCTATAGATAACACACTGCATTAGATAACACACTGCATTAGATAACACGCTGCTATGGATTATCCTGCTGTAGATAACATACTGCTATCGAAAACACACTGCTATAGATTATACTGCTATAGATAACACACCACTATAGATAACACGCTGCTACAGATAACACACAGCTATAGATTATACTGCATTAGATAACCCACTGCTATAGAAAACCCGCTGCTATAGATAACACACTGCTATAGATAACACACTGCATTAGGTAACACACTGCTATAGATAACACACTGCTATAGATAACACACTGCTATAAATAACACACTGCATTAGATAACACACTGCTATAGATTATACTGCTATAGATAACACATTGCTATTGCTAACACGCTGCTAAAGATTATACTGCTATAGATAATACACTGGAATAGATTACACTCTGCTAAAGATTATACTGCTATTGATAATACACTGCTATAGATGACACTCTGCTAAAGATTATACTGCTGTAGATAAAACACTGCTATAGATAACACACTGCTATAGATAACACACTGCTATAAATAACACACTGCATTAGATAACACACTGCTCTAGATTATACTGCTATAGATAACACATTGCTATTGCTAACACGTTGCTAAAGATTATACTGCTATAGATAATACACTGGAATAGATTACACTCTGCTAAAGATTATACTGCTATTGATAATACACTGCTATAGATAACACACTGCTATTGATAATACACTGCTATAGATAACACACTGCTATAGATAACACACTGCTATAGATAACAAGCTGCTATAGATAACACACTGCTATCGATAAAACATTACATTAGATTACACACTGCTATAGAAAACAGAACGCTATAGATAACACACTGCTATAGAAAACAGAACGCTATAGATAACACACTGCTATAGATAACACACTGCTACAGATTATACTGCTATAGAAACACATTGCTATAGATAACACACTGCTAAATATATAACACTACTATAGAGAACACACTGCTATAGATAACACACTGCTATAGATAACACTGCTATAGATA
This sequence comes from Oncorhynchus kisutch, assembly GCF_002021735.2. Classification (NCBI taxonomy): domain Eukaryota; kingdom Metazoa; phylum Chordata; class Actinopteri; order Salmoniformes; family Salmonidae; genus Oncorhynchus; species Oncorhynchus kisutch. The sequence goes on from NC_034187.2 coordinate 75,147,073, forward strand.
ACATACTGCTATAGATTACACACTGCTACAGATTACACTGCTATGGATAACACACTTCTATAGATAACACTGATCTATGTAACACTGCTATAGATAGCACAATATTATAGATAACACACTGCTATAGAAAACACTACTATAGATAATACACTGCTATAGATACCACTGTGATAGATAACACACTGCTATGGAAAGCACTGCTATATATATTTCATAATTTCTTTTCGGATACCATCAACCCCACAGGCCTTTTTTGGGTTGGAGGGTTTGTATTTTGTCCTGTTGGTAGTCTTTAACTGTTCTGATTTGATAATGTATATGTTTTTGCTGTTTGTTCTTTGTTCTTTGTTGTAGACCCAAAATGATTGGATAAGTGGTTTATCCATACATCACCATTTTGGATCAATAACTTTTCGTGTTGTTGTTTGTTTAGAGCTTTCCAATTTTCCCAGTAGTGGTTAGATTCTATGTATTCTTCAATTACATGGAGCTGATTTCTGACGTCCTGTTCCTTCTTTTCCCGTAGTGTATTTCTGTATTGTTTTAGTGATTCCCCATAGTGAAGGCGTAGACTCAGGTTTTCTGTATTGTTTTAGTGATTCCCCATAGTGAAGGCGTAGACTCAGGTTTTCTGTATTGTTTTAGTGATTCCCCATAGTGAGGGCGTAGACTCAGGTTTTCTGTATTGTTTTAGTGATTACCCATAGTGAAGGCGTAGACTCAGGTTTTCTGGGTCTCTATGTTTTTGGTTTGAATGGTTTCTTTGCATTGTTCATCAAACCTTTTTTCATTGTTGTTAATTTTCTTAGGTTGTCTGCTTGAATTTTTTAGATGAGATAAGGAAGCTATGAGGTCAAACATACTGTTTAGGTTTTCTCCTGCCAAGTTTACACCTTCCCTATAACAGTGAAACGTTTTGTACAGGCAATTGTCTAGAAGGGATTGATTTTATTGTTGCCTAATTGTTTTTTCCTTTCCTTCCATCTATAGCATTTCTTACTATCATTCAGTTCGTTTGGCTTTGATGCCTCATGATTGAGCATAGCTCTGTTCAAGTAGAGTGTGATTTAGCTGTGATCTGATAGGGGTGTCAGTGGGCTGACTGTGAACGCTCTGAGAGACTCTGGGTTGAGGTCAGTGATAAAGTAGTCTACAGTGCTACTGCCAAGAGATGAGCTATAGGTACCTACCATAGTCCCCTCAAAGCCTACCATTGACTATGTACATACCCAGCGTCCGACAGAGCTGCAGGAGTTGTGGCCAGTTTTTGTTGGTTATGTTGTCATAGTTGTGTCTAGGGGGGCATATGGGGGAGGGAATACTGTCACCTCCAGGCAGGTGTTTGTCCCCCTGTGTGCTGAGAGTGTCAGGTTCTCATCCAGTTCTGACCTTTAGGTCTTCACAGACTAGTACATGTCCCTGAGCCTGGATATGGTTGATCGCCCCCTCTAGGATGGAGAAGCTGTCTTCATTGAAGTATGGGGATTCTAGTGGGGGGATATAGGTAGCACACATGAGGACATTTTTCTCTGTTTAGTTCATTTCCTTATTCTTTTCTAGCCAGATGTAAAATGTTCCTGTTTTGATTAATTTAATGGAGTGAGTTAGGTCTGCTCTATACTAAATTAGCATACCCCTGGAGTCTCTTCCCTGTTTCACACCTGGTAGTTTGGTGGATGGGACTCTGTAACCTAGAGGGTAACCAGTGGGTCCATCTTCTTTATACCGTGTATACCGATGACAATGTCTCTATTTCCAATTTCTTTGATGAAGTCTTGTTTACGGCTCTTTAGGCCTAAGGCAGATGACCTCAGATCCTGTATATTGCAGGATCAGATTATTTATCTCTTTCTCTCTCTCCATCTTCATCACTCTCTCTGATAAACTCACTCTGTCCGACTCTCTTTACCAGTTGTAAATGACCATGATGTACCGATGATGTAGCGATGATGTAGCAATGATGTAGCGATGATGTAGCAATGATGTGCCCATGATGCACCCATGATGCACCCATGATGCACCCATGATGTACCCATGATGCACCCATGATGCACCCATGATGTACCCATGATGCACCCATGATGTACCCATGATGTACCCATGATGCACCCATGATGTACCCATGATGCACCCATGATGTACCCATGATGTACCCATGATGCACCCATGATGTACCTATGATGTACCCATTATGTACCCATGATGCCCCCATGCTGTATCCATGATGCACCCATGAAGCACCCATGATGCACCCATGACGTACCCATGACGTACCCATGATGTAGCCATGACGTACCCATGATGTACTGATGATGTACCCATGATGTAGCCATGACGTACCCATGATGTAGCCATGACGTACCCATGATGTACCCATGATGTAGCCATGATGTACCCATGATGTAGCCATGATGTACCGATGACGTACCCATGACGTACCCATGATGTAGCCATGACGTACCCATGACGTAGCCATGATGTAGCCATGACGTACCCATGATGTACCCATGACGTACCCATGATGTACCCATGCTGTAGCCATGATGTACCCATGATGTAGCCATGATGTACCCATGATGCATCATGATGTACCCATGATGTACCCATGATGTACCCATGATGCACCATGATGTACCCATGATGTACCCATTATGTACCCACGATGCACCATGATGTAGCCATGACGTACCCATGATGCACCATGATGTACCCATGATGTACCCATGATGTAGCCATGACGTACCCATGATGTACCGATGATGTAGCCATGACGTACCCATGATATACCCATGATGTAGCCATGACGTACCCATGATGCACCATGATGTACCCATGATGTACCCATGATGCACCATGATGTACCCGTGATGTACCCATGATGTACCCATGATGCACCATGATGTAGCCATAATGTACCCATAATGTACTCTTAATGTACTGGCAGGTAGCCTAGTGGTTAGAGCGTTGGGCCAGTAACCGAAAGGTTGGTGGATCGAATCCACGAGCTGACAAAGACAATAATATGTTCCTCTGCTCCTCAACAAGGCAGTTAACCCACTGTTCCTAGGCCGTCATTGAAAATGAAAATTTGTTCTTAAACTGACTTGCCTGGTTAATTAAATAATAATGTACCCCTAATGTCCTATGAATACCAAGACCTCATACAAACATGACATTTGTGTCGAAAAGTTTGTAGTATGTAATTACTTGCCACCTTCACGCCCCCACACATACCCAGACAGATACACACACCCAGCCAGTTAATGAGAGCCTAGGGCCCAATCCCTAATGAGCACGTATATGTGGGGGGTAATTAACGAGCCTTTGGACTGTGTCTGTGAGATGCGCTAATTAAACTCTGGTGCTGCTTATTTAGCTAATTACCTAATACTACCTAATGCCAGGGCATCCCAGTCCAAAGCATTCCAACCCCGGAACACTGAACACGGTTCCAACGCTGTTAATATCCCGGTGCATTAATCACTAAAATGCCGGCTGCCATGCTACCCATGCTACCCATGTTGCCCATGTTGCCATGGGGACACAGGGAGGGGAGAGAATCCTCAGGGAATGATTGACACATTTGTTTTGTCTGAGAAACGGGCCACATATTGTAATGCAGGAATCAGGGGAACAATCATGTTGTGATTTGTGGTACAGTATACGACAGGCATATACACTGTAAAAGGGTTACTGTGAATTTGACAGTAGCTTACAGGCAGCTCGATGGAAGTAACATTCTGTATTTTATATTCAGTACACCTACTGTAATATAAATACAGTATCAAAGCAAGTATTGTGTAACACAGTACAATACTGTAAAATGTACTGTATTATACTACTAAAAAGTAAATGCCACCCTAATTGGAGTGAATGAATGAATGGAAGAATGAATGAAATACATTGAGGGGAGAGGTTTGCATTTCACAGTATTTTATTACAAGGGACTGGTGCAAGCAGGTTGGGTGCTTGGTAAAGTGTTCACACCATATGAATTAACATTTGGTTATTTACATCTCTTGCACTTCTTTCTACAAGCCTTAACAATGGCTTCCAAACTGGCAGTGACTACAGGGCAAAACAGAGCAAAAGGACATCCGAAAACGCTCAACCATTTAAGGTTTAAGACTGTCTGCCACTTCAATCTTACCCTTACATTTTACATTTCTGGGGCACTATAATCACATATTATATTGGTACAGCCTTCTCACTCCTGGGTGCAACAAATATAGCCTCTTATAATGCAGCGACAACAATACCATGCGCCCACTAGTGGTCAAAAGGTTTCTGACTCTCCAAAGATATGGCAAGGAACTGTATTCTGTGAGGTGTAATTACTGTCCAATTTAAATACAGACATTTTTCCCCCTTCCACAACATTTTCACACAATGTACCATCATTTACAGAATGCTGCAGTAAAACGTTCCAGAGGATTTTACTGATAATTCCCATAATTCACGTATAAACAGTTTTTGGTACATATGGTACAATGGTAAAAACATGTTTGTATCAGCCAAATGCATGCATTTGCCACACACACACACACACACACACACACACACACACACACACACACACACACACACACACACACACACACACACACACACACACACACACACACACACACACACACACACACACACACACACACAAACAGTAAAGCTTGTGTAGTGGCCAAATTGCCTTGGGAGGAAGCAATAATTATTTGTGTGTTCCCTGATATAAGGAAATGCCCATTGATACCTGCCATTGGTCAGTTCTGGTGTTGTGAGACTGATGATTTGTTTACATAGGGGGTTAGGATAACTAACGTCGAAGGTTAGGATAGTTAACGTTGCAGGTTAGGTGAATTAGCACGGCAGGTTGGGAGACTGAGGATAAGAGTTAGGCTTAGCTACAATGCTACAGTTGTCAACAACTGTTGTCCCCGACGTGAAAAAAATGTCCACAGACCAATGGCGAGCATCAATGGGTGTAATTTCCTGATGTCAAGAAATGTCTATATCAGAAAACACCCCTAATTTCAGTCTGAACTTACACTCTTCTCCTTGGGGGTGTGGTTTGATATGGCAGTTACTGATGTTTGTGTCATATGAGACACCATAGGAACGAAGTCAGTAACACTTCCGGAAAAAAGTCAGAATGAATATAAGATAACTCAAGAAATCTGTAATTCATTTGGAAGTTTTTGCCGATAAGGTTTAAGTCACAAAAATCTAGATCTAGTAGTGGTTAGACCCAGCTGGTTACAAGGTAGTAGTGGTTAGACCCAGCTGGTTACAAGGTAGTAGTGGTTAGACCCAGCTGGTTACAAGGTAGTGGTTAGACCCAGCTGGTTACAAGGTAGTAGTGGTTAGACTCAGCTGGTTACATGGTAGTAGTGGTTAGACCCAGCTGGTTACATGGTAGTAGTGGTTAGACCCAGCTGGTTACAAGGTAGTAGTGGTTAGACTCAGCTGGTTACATGGTAGTAGTGGTTAGACCCAGCTGATTACATGTTAGTAGTAGTTAGACCCAGCTGGTTACAAGGTAGTAGGTAGTAGTGGTTAGACCCAGCTGGTTACAAGGTAGTAGGTAGTAGTGGTTAGACCCAGCTGGTTACAAGGTAGTAGGTAGTAGTGGTTAGACCCAGCTGGTTACATGGTAGTAGTTAGACCCAGCTGGTTACAAGGTAGTAGTGGTTAGACCCAGCTGGTTACAAGGTAGTAGTGGTTAGACCCAGCTCGTTACAAGGTAGTAGTGGTTAGACCCAGCTGGTTACAAGGTAGTGGTTAGACCCAGCTGGTTATAAGGTAGTAGTGGTTAGACCCAGCTGGTTACAAGGTAGTAGTGGTTAGACCCAGCTGGTTACATGGTAGTAGTGGTTAGACCAAGCTGGTTACAAGGTAGTGGTTAGACCCAGCTGGTTAGAAGGTAGTGGTTAGACCCAACTGGTTACAAGGTAGTGGTTAGACCCAGCTGGTTACAAGGTAGTGGTTAGACCCAGCTGGTTACAAGGTAGTGGTTAGACCCAGCTGGTTACAAGGTAGTGGTTAGGCCCAGCTGGTTACAAGGTAGTGGTTAGACCCAGCTGGTTATAAGGTAGTGGTTAGACCCAGCTGGTTACAAGGTAGTGGTTAGACCCAACTGGTTATAAGGTAGTAGTGGTTAGACCCAGCTGGTTACATGGTAGTAGGTAGTAGTGGTTAGAGCCAGCTGGTTACATGGTAGTAGGTAGTAGTGGTTAGACCCAGCTGGTTTCAAGGTAGTAGTTAGACCCAGCTGGTTACATGCTAGTAGTGGTTAGACCCAGCTGGTTACAAGGTTGTAGTTAGACCCAGCTGGTTATAAGGTAGTGGTTAGACCCAACTGGTTACATGGTAGTAGTTAGACCCAGCTGGTTACAAGGTAGTGGTTAGACCCAACTGGTTATAAGGTAGTAGTGGTTAGACCCAGCTGGTTACATGGTAGTAGGTAGTAGTGGTTAGAGCCAGCTGGTTACATGGTAGTAGGTAGTAGTGGTTAGACCCAGCTGGTTTCAAGGTATTAGTTAGACCCAGCTGGTTACATGCTAGTAGTGGTTAGACCCAGCTGGTTACAAGGTAGTGGTTAGACCCAACTGGTTATAGTAGTTAGACCCAGCTGGTTATAAGGTAGTGGTTACACCCAGCTGGTTACAAGGTCGTAGGTAATAGTGGTTACACCCAGCTGGTTACAAGGTAGTAGGTAATAGTGGTTACACCCAGCTGGTTACAAGGTCATAGGTAATAGTGGTTACACCCAGCTGGTTACAAGGTAGTAGGTAATAGTGGTTACACCCAGCTGGTTACAAGGTCGTAGGTAATAGTGGTTACACCCAGCTGGTTACAAGGTAGTAGGTAATAGTGGTTACACCCAGCTGGTTACAAGGTCGTAGGTAATAGTGGTTACACCCAGCTGGTTACAAGGTAGTAGGTAATAGTGGTTACACCCAGCTGGTTACAAGGTAGTAGATAGTAGTGGTTAGACCCAGCTGGTTACATGCTAGTAGTGGTTAGACCCAGCTGGTTACATGCTAGTAGTGGTTAGACCCAGCTGGTTACAAGGTCGTAGTTAGACCCAGCTGGTTACATGGTAGTAGTTAGACCCAGCTGGTTACAAGGTAGTGGTTAAACCCAACTGGTTACATGGTAGTAGTTAGACCCAGCTGGTTACAAGGTAGTAGTTAGACCCAGCTGGTTACATGGTAGTGGTTACACCCAACTGGTTACAAGGTCGTAGGTAATAGTGGTTACACCCAGCTGGTTACAAGGTAGTAGGTAATAGTGGTTACACCCAGCTGGTTACAAGGTCGTAGGTAATAGTGGTTACACCCAGCTGGTTACAATGTAGTAGGTAATAGTGGTTAGACCCAGCTGGTTACAAGGTAGTGGTTAGACCCAGCTGGTTACAAGGTATTGGTTAGACCCGGCTGGTTACATGGTAGTAGTTAGACCCAGCTGGTTACAAGGTAGTGGTTAGACCCGGCTGGTTACATGGTAGTAGGTAGTAGTGGCTAGACCCAGCTGGTTACATGGTAGTAGTGGTTAGACCCAGCTGGTTACATGGTAGTAGTTAGACCCAGCTGGTTACAAGGTAGTGGTTAGACCCGGCTGGTTACATGGTAGTAGGTAGTAGTGGTTAGACCCAGCTGGTTACAAGGTATTGGTTAGACCCGGCTGGTTACATGGTAGTAGTTAGACCCAGCTGGTTACAAGGTAGTGGTTAGACCCGGCTGGTTACATGGTAGTAGGTAGTAGTGGCTAGACCCAGCTGGTTACATGGTAGTAGTGGTTAGACCCAGCTGGTTACATGGTAGTAGTTAGACCCAGCTGGGTACAAGGTAGTAGTGGTTAGACCCAGCTGGTTACAAGGTAGTAGTTAGACCCAGCTGGTTACATGGTAGTAGTTAGACCCAGCTGGTTACAAGGTAGTAGGTAGTAGTGGTTAGACTCAGCTGGTTACAAGGTAGTGGTTAGACCCAGCTGGGTATAAGGTAGTGGTTAGACCCAACTGGTTACAAGGTAGTGGTTAGACCCAGCTGGTTATAAGGTAGTGGTTAGACCCAACTGGTTACATGGTAGTAGTTAGACCCAGCTGGTTACAATGTAGTGGTTAGACCCAACTGGTTACACGGTAGTAGTTAGACCCAGCTGGTTTCAAGGTAGCAGTTAGACCCAGCTGGTTACATGCTAGTAGTGGTTAGACCCAGCTGGTTACATGCTAGTAGTAGTTAGACCCAGCTGGTTACATGCTAGTAGTAGTTAGACCCAGCTGGTTACAAGGTTGTAGTTAGACCCAGCTGGTTATAAGGTAGTGGTTAGACCCAACTGGTTACATGGTAGTAGTTAGACCCAGCTGGTTACAAGGTAGTGGTTAGACCCAACTGGTTACACGGTAGTAGTTACACCCAGCTGGTTACAAGGTCGTAGGTAATAGTGGTTACACCCAGCTGGTTACAAGGTAGTAGGTAATAGTGGTTACACCCAGCTGGTTACAAGGTAGTAGGTAATAGTGGTTACACCCAGCTGGTTACAAGGTCATAGGTAATAGTGGTTACACCCAGCTGGTTACAAGGTAGTAGGTAATAGTGGTTACACCCAGCTGGTTACAAGGTCGTAGGTAATAGTGGTTACACCCAGCTGGTTACAAGGTAGTAGGTAATAGTGGTTACACCCAGCTGGTTACAAGGTAGTAGGTAATAGTGGTTAGACCCAGCTGGTTACAAGGTCGTGGTTAGACCCAGCTGGTTACATGGTAGTATGTAGTAGTAGTTAGACCCAGCTGGTTACAAGGTAGTGGTTAGACCCAGCTGGTTACATGGTAGTATGTGGTAGTGGTTAGACCCAGCTGGTTACAAGGTAGTAGGTAATAGGGGTTACACCCAGCTGGTTACAAGGTCGTAGGTAATAGTGATTACACCCAGCTAGTTACAAGGTAGTAGGTAATAGTGGTTACACCCAGCTGGTTACAAGGTCGTAGGTAATAGTGGTTAGACCCAGCTGGTTACAAGGTCGTAGTTAGACCCAGCTGGTTACATGGTAGTAGTTAGACCCAGCTGGTTACATGGTAGTGGTTACACCCAACTGGTTACATGGTAGTAGTTAGACCCAGCTGGTTTCAAGGTAGTGGTTAGACCCAGCTGGTTACATGGTAGTAGTTAGACCCAACTGGTTACATGGTAGTAGTTAGTAGTGGTTAGACCCAACTGGTTACATGGTAGTAGTTAGACCCAACTGGTTACATGGTAGTAGGTAGTAGTGGTTAGACCCAACTGGTTACATGGTAGTAGTTAGACCCAACTGGTTACATGGTAGTAGGTAGTAGTGGTTAGACCCAACTGGTTACATGGTAGTAGTTAGACCCAACTGGTTACATAGTAGTAGGTAGTAGTGGTTAGACCCAACTGGTTACATGGTAGTAGTTAGACCCAGCTGGTTTCAAGGTAGTGGTTAGACCCAGCTGGTTACATGGTAGTAGGTAGTAGTAGTTAGACCCAGCTGGTTACATGGTAGTAGGTAGTAGTGGTTAGACCCAGCTGGTTACAAGGTCGTAGTTAGACCCAGCTGGTTACATGGTAGTAGTTAGACCCAGCTGGTTATAAGGTAGTGGTTAGACCCAGCTGGTTACAAGGTCGTAGGTAGTAGTGGTTAGACTCAGCTGGTTACAAGGTAATGGTTAGACCCAGCTGGTTATAAGGTAGTGGTTAGACCCAGCTGGTTACAAGGTAGTGGTTAGACCCAGCTGGTTACAAGGTAGTGGTTAGGCCCAGCTGGTTACAAGGTAGTGGTTAGACCCAGCTGGTTATAAGGTAGTGGTTAGACCCAGCTGGTTACAAGGTAGTGGTTAGACCCAGCTGGTTATAAGGTAGTGGATAAACCCAACAAATTACATGGAAGTGGTTGGTATTTGTTAGACCCAACTGGTTACATGGTTGTAGTTAGACCCAGCTGGTTACATGATAGTGGTTGGTAGTGGTTAGTCCCAGCAAATTACACATTAGCGGATAGAAACAGCTAGTTACATGATAGTGGTTAGTAGTGGTTAGACCCAGATGGTTACAAGGTAGTGGTTAGACCCGGCTGCAGAGATATTTTCAGGTATCTCCAGAGATGTGCGATCGGGTTCAAGTCCGGGCTCTGGCTGGGCCACTCAAAGACATTCAGAGACTTGTCCCGAAGCCACTCCTGCGTTGTCTTAGCTATGTGCTTAGAATCGTTATCCTGTTGGAAGGTGAACCTTCACCCCAGTCTGAGATCCTGAGCACTCTGGAGCAGGTTATTATCAAGGATCTCTCTGTACTTTGCTCCGTTCATCTTTCCCTTGTTCCTGACTAGTCTCCCAGTCCCTGCTGCTGAAATACATTCCCACAGCATGATGCTGCCACCACCATGCTTCACCATAGGGATGGTTCCATGTTTCCTCCAGACGTGACACTTGGCATTCAGAGAGTTCAATCTTGGTTTCATCAGGCCAGAGAATCTTGTTTCTGATGGTAAGAGTCCTTTAGGTGCCTATTGGCAAACTCCAAGCGGGATATTATTTGCCTTTTACAAGTGGCATGCGAAAATATCCACCCCTTTGGCACATTTTCTATTTTGTTGCCTTTCAACCTGGAATTAAAATTGATTTTTGGGGGGTTTATATCATTTGATTTACACAACATGACTAGCACTTTGAAGATGCAAAATATTTTTTAGTGTGAAACAAACAAGAAATAAGACAAAATCGATTTAAATTACAGGTTGTAATGCAACAAAATAGGAAAAATGCCAAGGGGGATGAAGACTTTTGCATGGCACTGTACAGAGGATTGGCTTCAGTCTGGCCACTCTACCATAAAGGCCTCATTGGTGGAGTGCTGCAGAGATGGTTGTCCTTCTGGAAGGTACTTCCATCTCCACAGAGGAACTCAGGAGCTCTTTCAGAGTGACTTTCAGGTTGATGGTCAACTCCCTGCGGCCAGCTCTAGGAAGAGTCTTGGTGGTTATAAACATCTTCCATTTAAGAATGATGGAGGCCACTGTGTTCTTGGGGACCTTCAATGCTGCAGACATTTCTTGGTACCCTTCCCCAGATGTGTGTCTCAACCCTTTTCTGTCACAGAGCTCTACCGACAATTCCTTCGAGCTCATGGCTTGGATTTTGCTCTGACATGCACTGTCAACTGTTGGATCTTTATATAGACTCCTGAGTGGCACAGCGGTCTAAGGCACTGCATCTCTATGCAAGAGGTGTCACTACAGTCCCTGGTTTGAATCCAGGCTGTATCACATCCGGCCCGTGATTGGGAGTCCCATTGCGCGGCACACAATTGGCCCAGCGTCGTCCTGGTTTGGCAGGGGGAAACCGACATTGTAAATAAGAATTTGTTCTTAACTGATTTGCCTAGTTAAATAAATAATACAAAATAGACAGGTGTGTGCCTTTTCAAATCATGTCTAGTCATTTGAATTTGCCACAGGTGGACTCCAATCAAGTTGTAGAAACATCTTAAGGATGATCAATGGAAACAGGATCCACCTGAGCTCCATTCTGAGTCTCATATCAAAGGGTCTGAATACTGATTTAAATGTAGAGTCTCATAGTAAAGGGTCTGAATACTGATTTAAATGTAGAGTCTCATATCAAAGGGTCTGAATACTGATTTAAATGTAGAGTCTCATATCAAAGGGTCTGAATACTGATTTAAATGTAGAGTCTCATAGTAAAGGGTCTGAATACTGATGTAAATGTAGAGTCTCATAGTAAAGGGTCTGAATACTGATGTAAATGTAGAGTCTCATATCAAAGGGTCTGAATACTGATTCAATAAGGTCTTTCTGTTTCTTATTTTCCTTTTTTTATACATTTGCAAAAATGTCTAAGAACCTGTTTTCTCTTTGTCATTATGGGCTATTGTGTGTAGATTGACATGGATTTAAAAAAATACATTTTAGAATAAGGCTGTAACGTTACAAAATGAGGAAAAGGTCAAGCGGTCTGAATACTTTCTGAATGAACCGTATATATGATGGGGGATTTCATAACACCTTTATGAAACCAAGTGTTGCAGTATCATCTCAACGTGGGCGTCCTCCTGGGGTTCAAACTTCTGAAATATTAGAAATACATTTATTATCACCCCTCTAGCTCCCTTTTATGTCTCTATAATTCAGCCCTTTTCATAGCTACAGCATCTGATTCCAATTCATTTCCTGTGATGGTGGGAGATGGGGACTGTGTTACATTGGCCTGATCAATCATGATCTACACAGGCCTTGTCACAGACAGCCTGTATTAGAGATTGAAAGAGACAAGAGAGAGAGAGATGGAAGAAGGAGAGAGGGGTGGAGGGAAGGAGGCAGACAACCTGTATTAGATAGAGAGACATTTCTTTGAGAGCAAGAGAGAGAAATAAGAGAGAGAGTGAGAAAGAAAGAGAGAGAGAGAGAGAGAGAAAGAGAAGACGCCTTTTATTTGTAGACATGAGCAGATGCGATTGGAATGTGATGGAGAGAAAAATAGAGGACAAACTCTCTTAGTTATTAAGATATTAAATCCCATCTCTGACAGAGTTGTCAGCGTGAGACAGAATCGCGAAGCTGGCAGTAATTTGACTAGTTTCGTATCTCTGCTCCGCTGAGTTGGCCGGTGACAACTAGTTGACAGGATGTTGAATATGCAAAGTCCCTCTTCGCTCTCTCGTCCCATTCCATGTGTGTGTTGGTTTCCATGGTTACCTTGAGAGAAGGCACATACACATACGTGTTGGTGGTTACAGACAGCGGTAGCCTCAAGAGATCAGGGAGGGTTGCTGGTTCGAATCCCAGGTCTGACAGGGAGTATGTGGCAGTGAGAGTGAGCCAGGAGTTGCTGGCATTGATGTCTGCCAGCTACTGCCATTGTGCCTTTAAGAAAGGCACTTTTTCCCTTAGCTGCTTAGCTCTAACCCTGTGCTGTGTGTGTATGTGATTTTCAGAGAGCTTCTTCTCTGGCAGATCTTGTTGGCTCTACATGTGTATCTCTCCGGCACAACCACCTACCACGAATCCAGGTGTTCTTTTAACACTCTTTTGGAAGATGAACGAGGGACTTTTCTCCTCCTCCCCCTCTTCCCTCGTTCCCTCCTCCCTCCCGTCCTATCCCTTCTTTCCAAAAAGTGGAGGCCCAGTACTACTGTGACATTATGGGGCCACGGCCCGCCTTGCTAAAATGAACCGCTGCTGGTAAAGTAGTAGTGTGACAGAACGAGGTTACAACCACGCTGCTGCACTGCAAATTAAT
>NC_034187.2:75160439-75162939 GCF_002021735.2 Oncorhynchus kisutch
CCCTCTCTCTCTCTCTCTCCCTCTCTCTCTCCCCTCCTCTCTCCTCCTCTCTAGCTCCCTTCCTCTCTCCCTCCCTCTCTCTCTCTCTAGCTCCCTCTCTCTCTCTCTCTCTCTCTCTCTCTCAATTCAATTCATTTCAAGGGGCTTTATTGGCATGGCAAGTGAAGTAGATAATATAAAAAGTGAAATAACAGAAGTTCCAAAAAGAATAAAGACATTACACATATCATATTATGTGTATATACCGTGTTGAACTTATGTACAAGTGGTTAAAGTACAAAAAGCGTAAATTCAGGTTGTATTTACAATGGTGTTTGTTCTTCACTCACCTTTTCTTGTGATGGCACACTGTGGTGAATCACCCAGTAGATATGGTAGTTTATCAAATTTGGGTGTTTGTCAGAATCGGTTTGTTTTCAAATTCTTTGTGGATCTGTGTAATCTGAGGGAAATATGTGTCTCTAATATGGTCGTACATTGGGCAGGAGGTTAGGAAGTGCAGCTCAGTTTCCACCTCATTTTGTGTGCAGTGTGCTCATAGCCTGTCTTTTCTTGAGAGCCATGTCTGCCTATGGCGGCCTTTCTCAATAGCAATGTAATGCTCACTGAGTCTGTCACTGAGTCTGTACATAGTCAAAGCTTTCCTTAAGTTTGGGTCAGTAACAGGGGTCAGGTATTCTGCCACTGTGTACTTTCTGTTTAGGGCCAAGTAGAATTCGAGTTTGCAAAAAAAAAAGGTTAATTCTTTCCAGTATATGGAGGCTATTTTGTAAATGACATCGCCGAAGACAAGGATAGGTAGGATAGTCTGTTTTATGAGGGTATGTTTGGCAGCATGAGTGAAGGAGGCTTTGTTTCAAAATAGGAAGCCAATTCTAGATTTATTTTTGGATTGGAGATGCTTAATGTGAGTCTGAAAGGAGAGTTTACAGTCTAACCAGACACCTAGGTATTTGTAGTTGTCCACATATTCTAAGTCAGAACCGTCCAGAGTAGTGATGCTAGACGGGCGGGCAGGTGCGGGCAGTGATCGGTTGAAGAGCATGCATTTAATTTTACTTGCATTTAAGAGCAGTTGGAGGCCTCGGAAGGAGTGTTATAAGGCAATGAAGCTCATCTGGAGGTTAGTTAACACAGCGTCCAAAGAAGGGCCAGAAGTGTATAAAATGGTGTCATCTACATAGAAGTGGATCAGAGAATCACCAGCAGCAAGAGCGACATCATTGATGTATTCAGAGAAAAGAGTCGGCCCGAGAATTTAACCCTGTGGCACCCCCATAGAGACTGCCAGAGGTCCGGACTACAGGCCCCTCAGATTTGACACACTGAACTCTGTCTGAGAAGTAGTTGGTGAACCAGGCGAGGCAGTCATTTGAGAAACCAATGCTGTTGAGTCTGCCAATAAGAATGCAATGATTGATGGAGTTAAAAGCCTTGGCCAGGTTGATGAAAACGGCTGCAACAGTATTGTCTTTTATCGATGGTGGTTATGATGTTGTTTAAGACCTTGAGTGTGGCTGAGGTGCACCCATGACCGGCTCGGAAACCAGATTGCATAGCAGAAAAGGTACGGTGCGATTCGAAATGGTCGGTGATCTGTTTGTTAACTTGGCTTTCGAAGACCTTAGAAAGGCAGGGTAGGATAAATATAGGTGTGTAACAGTTTGGGTCTAGGGTGTCTCCCCCTTTGAAGAGGGGGATGACCGCAGCAGCTTTCCAATCTTTGGGGATCTCAGACGATACGAAAGAGGTTGAACAGGCTAGTAATAGGGGTTGCAACAATTGCGGCGGATAATTTTAGACAGAGAAGGTCCAGATTGTATAGCCCAGCTGATTTGTAGGGGTCCACATATTGCAGCTCTTTCAGAACATCAGCTATCTGGATTTGGGTGAAGGAGAAAGGGGAGGCTTGGGCAAGTTGCTGTGGGGGGTGCAGAGCTATTGACCGGGGTAGGGGTAGCCAGGTGGAAAGCATGGCCAGCCGTATAAAAAAATCTTATTGAAATTCTCCATTATTGTGGATTTATCAGTTGTGACAGTGTTTCCTAGCCTCAGTGCAGTGGGCAGCTGGGAGGAAGTACTCTTATTCTCCATGGACTTTACAGTGTCCCAGAATTTTTTGGAGTTTGTGCTACAGGATGCAAATTTCTGTTTGAAAATGCCAGCCTTTCCTTTCCTATCTGCCTATATATATTGGTACCTAACTTCCCTGAAAAGTTGCATATCTCGGGAGCTATTCTGAAGTGTTTTAGGGAGCATTTGACAGTGATAAGGGGTGGTCATTTGACCCAGGACCAGCTTGCTTAGGGATGTCTTCTCCAGGTTAATTTCTCTGTAGGTGATGGCTTTGTTATGAAAGATTTGGGAATCACTTCCTTTTAGGTGGTTGTAAAATGTAATGTCTCTTTCTGGATTTTGATCATTAGTGGGTATCGGCCTAATTCTGCTCTGCATGCATTATTTGGTGTTCTGCGTTGTACACGGAGGATATTTTTGCAGA
>NC_034187.2:75170439-75172939 GCF_002021735.2 Oncorhynchus kisutch
GACAGACAGACAGACAGACAGACAGACAGACAGACAGACAGACAGACAGACAGACAGACAGACAGGTCCTGTGTTAGACAGAGAGAGATAGAGAGGATGTTGAGGGAAGGATGGAGAAAGAGAGAGAGAGACAGAGAGAGGGAGGGATAGAGGTATTGTCGAGGGAGGGCTTTACAAAGTAAGCCAAGGTATCCCAGGTATCCCAGCCCTGAATTAGCAGCTAATGACTCTATTAGCTTTCATTTTTGCACCGCGGAGATTCACCCGAATAAATTAGTGGCCGATCATCGGCAAAGTGTCACGGCCAAAGGACAGTTTATAAATACAACAGCCAGGCCTTGTCACCGGGGCAACGCTCCGATATAGACATCTCCGCAGACTTTGTCGCTGAGAGGAACAGACTTGTGCCAGTCAGAGGGTGACAGGGGACCATGGAGGTCCCAGAGGGAGCTCGCTCGCCGGCGTCCCTGAAAAGGTCAACTTGACGCGGGCACAGCCAATCGACCTGCCCCCCTGTCGGCCCGGTGATAAAAATCAGATAAACTTAAGACCACTCATCGATCGCAGCAGAGCGCCGCTTGGGCAAATGTTGGCCCAGCACACACTTCTTTCCCCTCTCCTCCCTCCATCCCTCCATCCGTGCATATGATTATACACACAGGCAAATGATGAGGGGAGGTGTGAGGGAGGGAGGCTTTGAGGAAAAGGACATAGAGGAAAAGAAAGGAGAGAGGGATTGAGTGGGAGAGAAGAGGGATTGAGTGGGAGAGAAGAGGGATTGAGTGGGAGAGAAGAGGGATTGAGTGGGAGAGAAGAGGGATTGAGTGGGAGAGAGAGGGATTGAGTGGGAGAGAAGAGGGATTGAGTGGGAGAGAAGAGGGATTGAGTGGGAGAGAAGAGGGATTGAGTGGGAGAGAAGAGGGATTGAGTGGGAGAGAAGAGGGATTGAGTGGGAGAGAAGAGGGATTGAGTGGGAGAGAAGAGGGATTGAGTGGGAGAGAAGAGGGATTGAGTGGGAGAGAAGAGGGATTGAGTGGGAGAGAAGAGGGATTGAGTGGGAGAGAAGAGGGATTGAGTGGGAGAGAAGAGGGATTGAGTGGGAGAGAAGAGGGATTGAGTGGGAGAGAAGAGGGATTGAGTGGGAGAGAAGAGGGATTGAGTGGGAGAGAAGAGGGATTGAGTGGGAGAGAAGAGAATTGGATAAAGAGAGGGTGAAATAATGAGATGAAGACAGAAAGATGAAGCTTTAATCCTCAATTTTGGGGAGACAGAAAAATGTCATTAGACAAGACAAACCGTTAGAATTTAATGTAGAATAAGTAAGTGCACAGAGAGAGAGAGAGATGTGAAATGAAGAGAGAGGAAGACAGAGGGAGGGAGGGAGTGTGATTGGCAAAGGTGTGAGAGACGAACACAGAGATGCCTGGAATTGAGAGAGTTTGAGTCTGACTTTCTGTCTGGTCCCCTATGTACCTCACATCCTCTCTGCAGCATCTCTCTCTCTCAATCTCTGTCTATATCTCTCTGTCCCTCTCTCTCTCAATCTCTTTTTATCTCTCTCTCTCTCTCTCTCCCTCTCTCTCTCAATCTCTTCCCATATCTCTCTCTCCCTCTCTCTCTCTCAATCTCTTTCTATATCTCTCTCCCTCTCTCTCTCAATCTCTTTCTATATCTCTCTCCCTCTCAATCTCTTTCTATATCTCTCTTTCTCTTTCTCTCTCCCTCTCTCAATCTCTATATATCTCTTGCTCTTTCTCTCTCTCTCTCAATCTCTTTCTATATCTCTTTCTCTTTCTCTTTCTCTCTCAATCTCTTTCTATATCTCTCTCCCTCTCTCTCTCTCTCAATCTCTTCCTATATCTCTCTCCCTCTCTCTCTCAATCTCTTTCCATATCTCTCTTGCTCTTTCTCTTTCTCTTTCTCTTTCTCTCTCTCTCTCTTTCTCTTTCTCTTTCTCTTTCTCTTTCTCTCTCAATCTCTTTCTATATCTCTCTCCCTCTCTCTCTCTCTCAATCTCTTCCTATATCTCTCTCCCTCTCTCTCTCAATCTCTTTCCATATCTCTCTTGCTCTTTCTCTTTCTCTTTCTCTTTCTCTTTCTCTCTCTCTCTTTCTCTTTCTCTTTCTCTTTCTCTTTCTCTTTCTCTTTCTCTTTCTCTTTTCTTTCTCTTTCTCTTTCTCTTTCTCTTTCTCTTTCTCTTTCTCTTTCTCTTTCTCTTTCTCTTTCTCTCTATCTTTCTTTCTTCTTTCCCCTCCCTCCCTCCCCTCCCTCCCTCCCTCCCTCCCTCCCTCCCTCCCTCCCTCCCTCCCCTCCCTCCCCTCCCTCCCTCCCTCCCTCCCTCCCTCCCTCCCTCCCTCCCCCTCTCTATTCAATTCAATTCAAAGGGTTTTATTGGCATGGGAAACAATTGTTAACATTGCCAAAGCAAGTGAGGTAGATAATATATAAAGTGAAATAAACAATACAAATGAACAGTAAACATCACACATACAGAAGTTTC
>NC_034187.2:75177939-75182939 GCF_002021735.2 Oncorhynchus kisutch
TTCAGTCCTCTACTACTAACCACAGCTTCAGTCCTCTACTACTAACCCACAGCTTCAGTCCTCTACTACTAACCCACAGCTTCAGTCCTCTACTACTAACCACAGCTTCAGTCCTCTACTACTAACCCCACAGCTTCAGTCCTCTACTACTAACCCACAGCTTCAGTCTTGTACAGCTAACCCACAGCTTCAGTCCTCTACTACAACCTCTGGTCAAAGTGTGTACCTGCCGGAGAAACTCCAGCTCCAAATACACCAGCATACACCTCCTCTCTTTTCTGTCTCTCTTAGTAATCACCCCTCTCTCTCTGACTGTTCTCTTGTTGTCTTTCTGCTCTTCTCTATCACTCTCACTTTACATCTCTCTCCTTTCTCTCACCCTAGCTTCATTCTCTGCATACTGCAGTTAAATATATTATTTCTGGTGGTCACTGTCAATGAAAATGCAATTGATAGAATTCAACTGACGACATGTCAAATCAGTATTATCAATACACTATTATCAATACACTGTTATCAATACACTGTTATCAATACACTGTTATCAAAACACTGTTATCAATACAGTATTATCAATATAGTATTATCAATACACGATTATCAATTCACTATTATCAATACACTGTTATCAATACACTATTATCAATACACTATTATCAATACACGATTATCAATTCACTATTATCAATACACTGTTATCAATACACTATTATCAATACACTATTATCAATACACTGTTATCAATACAGTATTATCAATACACTATTATCAATATAGTATTATCAATACACTATTATCAATACAGTATTATCAATACACTATTATCAATACAGTATTATCAATACACTGTTATCAATACACTATTATCAATATAGTATTATCAATACACTATTATCAATACAGTATTATCAATACACTATTATCAATACACTGTTATCAATACACTGTTATCAATACACTATTATCAATACACTGTTATCAATACACTGTTATCAATACACTATTATCAATATAGTATCATTAATATAGTATCATCACGGATACTGTGGTGTTTCAAAGGATCCAGGAATAGGGCTCCCTATTGTGTGTGTGTGTGTGTGTGTGTGTGTGTGTGTGTGTGTGTGTGTGTGTGTGTGTGTGTGTGTGTGTGTGTGTGTGTGTGTGCGCAGTAGCCTATCATTAATATGATACACGTAACATATATGTGTAGGAGGAGGGTGTTACTGCTTGGGTATGTAGGTAGGTAGGCCTGTGCCGGTTTGATTATTCCTGCAATCTGTTCATATCTGTTCATTCTTCAGTGTGTATCGTGTGTGTGACACGCCATCAACCAATAACCATCAGAGGCCAGCATAAGAGCCCTTCACTTCACTGCTATTTTTCATTGCTATCCCAAGGACAAGTAACATATGCAAATATACTTTGATATCTAAAGTCTCATATTTATAATGTAATATATGTTATATTTAACTTCTCATATATAATACAATATATTTTCTATTTAACATCTCATACTTATAATGCAATATCTTGCCTCTCAGTGGAACTCCACTTAATGTGCAATAGGGATTTATCGTAACCATAAGGTTAAGTGTTCTTGATAGTCATAAATGGGCGCCTGGCCGTTACTTTTGTTTATTGCTATGCGTTCGTTTAGGGTCCTCTCTCTGATATGAGCAATAAAACATGTCTGCGGAGCTGCATCGCTACCGCGCCGCAAATTAGATTATAGTTTGACATGCCCCGCATCATCCGCCATCTCAGCCCGAGCGGTGAACTCTTCACCCGTGCGACGCGACGCGGTGATGCACGAAAATAGTCAAAACGAGAAGGCGCGTTCAATACAGGCATTGGGGTGTCAGGTCATCGCATTCGTGTTCTCGGAACTCAATGTTTTTTTCTCATTCAAGTGTGCCACCTAGCGGTTAAATAAATGAACGACAGAAGAAGGCTGTCATACAAGGAGTTTGTAGCCTATTCAGGCTACTTCATATCTTGCCTTTTACAAGGAAGCCGTTGTTTACCAGTGATTAATTGATTGACTATTACCTTTGTTTAACATAAAACTTATATACTTTTAGGCTAGAGTTGTTCAATCACTATACTAACATGGCTTTTTGAGTCATGTAGCCTGTCATCACTGTCCCTACATGCCTGTGTGACAAACTGTTGTTGAATACAAAATGTTAAATTATGTTCAATTAAATTATTATTTTGAGGTCATCACTGTCCAGGCCGTCCTTGTAAATAAGAATTTGTTCTTAATTGACTCTGGTCTGAGCTGAGTGTGGACAGTTTCAGACTTTAGTTTGTTGGACTCTGAAGTCCAGACATTTATGACCTTGACATATTTGAGTTATCTGAATGTTTCGTACATGTATTACCAGATATAAAATATGTATTTAATATGTCATAAAGACAGAGGAATACAGTCTAATGTAGTCCTAAATAAAAAAGAATGACAGAATGGGGGAGAAAGATAGAGAGAGAGGGGGAGAGAGAAAGAGGGAGAGAGAGAGAGAGAACATCTGCACCAATACACCTAGGTTTACTCAGCCCCACCCACTCAAGGCCCTTTCATTCTCATGTATATCAAATTGACATAAGTCACACCTATTTATCCCACTGACCACTCAGAGCCACTCTTGATTTTGAATATTAACAAACAGATGTTGAATGAATAATAGAACAGCGACATATGCTAATCCACCTCTGGGAGAAGGGTTAACTCCACCATGAAATCCGGTATTCATAGATGTTTGGGTAATAAAATGAATCATCGGTTCATTATGAATGTAATCACATTGATATTTCTCCTAGGTATTTAGGCTATTCCATAGCTTTCTAGGGTAGTCTACTCCTGACGTTAGTCTGGTGTTCTCACCAGAGCATTTGGAAGAGTAGCCTGTTTTGCATTAATTTCCACTACATTTTTTCCCACCGGATACAATCTGTCCATCTCAAGAGTTTGTATATCACATTAGTAAACACGGGGATTCGTCTGTTCTATTCCCCCTGCAGTAGAAACATGTTCTGTAGCTTTCCGGGACTGGGCTGGAGTGTAGTCCGAGTGTGTTTGGGTTTTCGGTTCCTGTTTATAGGATATTCACCCCGTTGTCCTGGAGTTACAGATGCTGAGCGGAAAGTGTTTGTCGTGAAAGTAAACCTCCATCAGCTCGTGATGTCGCTTGGTGGGTTCTGTTGGACTCTTTCTCTCTCTCTCTCTCTCACTCAATTCAATTCAATGGGGATTTATTGGCATGGGAAACATGTTTACATTGCCAACGCAAGTGACGTAAACAATAAACAAAAGTTACAAGACAAAAAAAACGACCAACAAACAAACATAAAAAAAAGGTTGATTAGACATTTCACTCATACAGTATCAAAGGTATAACGGTTATATTATCAGCTACATACAGTGTTTTAACAATGTGCAAATAGTTGTAGTACGAATAGTATGGGAAGATAAATAAACTGATAAATATAGGTGGTATTTACAATGTTGTTTGTGCCCCACTGGTTATCCTGTTCAGTTTGTTTTCACGTTCTTTGTGGGTCTGTGTAATCTGAGGGAAACATGTCTCTATGGTCATACATTTGGCAGCAGGTTAGGAAGTGTAGCTCAGTTTCCACCTCATTTTGTGGGCAGTGAGTGCTCACTGCCTGTCTCGAATTCTTCAATTAAGACATAGCCTGTCATCTCTTGAGAACCATGTCTGCCTACGGCGGCCTTTCTCATTGGCAATGCTATGCTCACGGAGTCTGTACATAGTCACAGCTTTCCTTCATTTTGGGTCAGTCACAGTGGTCAGGTATTCTGCTACTCTACAGTTCTCTGTTTAGGACCAAATAGCATTCTAGTGTGATTCTTTCCAGTGTGATTCTTTCCAGCATGATTCTTTCCAGTGTGATTCATTCCAGTGTGATTATTTCCAGTGTGATTCTTTCCAGTGTGATTCTTTCCAGTGTAATTCTTTCCAGTTTGTCAAATAGTTGGTTGGTGAGTGGACCCCAGACCTTCAGACCTCCAGACCTCCAGTCCTCACAACCATAGAGAGTAACGGGTTCTATAACTGATTTAACTATTTTTAGCCAGATGATAATTGGTTTGTCAAGTTTGATGTTCCTTTTGATGGCATAGAAAGGCTTTCTTGCCTTGTCTCTTAGATTGTTCACAGCCTTTTGGAAAGTTACCTGTGGTGTTGACGTTTAGGCCGAGGTAGTTACTCTCGCTCTCTGATGACCGTATGGGTGACCAATACCAAAAAACTGAGCGGCTATATCATATTTCGGCCTCTAGGTGGCGCCACGAGACTGGTAAATTCCACAGAGCTCTATGGCACAGCACAATGAAGCATGTGTTGCTACTAAATCTGATCGAGACAGGCCTAGAAAAGCTGCATTAGGCCACGTAAAATGAATAATAGGTTAAATGAAGGATAGGCTACAGTTGAATTAAAGCAGAACTTAGGACTGAATCAAATGCTTTAGTAGGATACATAATATAGACGTGTTTATATGATAATATCATTATAATTTCTATTGCCAGTGTTTTACACAAACCCCATGATGTTACATTTATAAATGGCTTGGCAAGAAAATAGCCTTTACTAAACAAATCTCAATTATGGAGGGTAGTTAGTGCCAAAATGGTGTTGATGACTGGTTCAGTCAGTCATGCTGGGGCATTCACAGCACTGACAATGTATTGCCTATTAGTAATAACAATTGGATATCTGACTAGCTCCTCCTTTCACTGTATTCAGATCTATTCTCAATGATAGTTCAATTGATTTAATCTAATTCTATTAGATGCTGTTCTGCTCAACCTGCGCCAATGATAATTCACACATTAAAAAACGAATTGACAATTTAAGCTCTCGTTACAAGGCAGATTAAATGTAATTCGGAAGCGAATTTAAAGGCGATGAATGGATATAATTAATATGAATTGTTCACGGCGTCAACGGACGGCTTGCGGTGAAGACACATGACTT
>NC_034187.2:75185439-75202939 GCF_002021735.2 Oncorhynchus kisutch
TACAGTTTAATATCTCTATCTGAGAGTGTGTGTGTGTGTGAGCGTGTGTGTAGATACGTGTGAGTGAGTGTGTGCATGTATTTGTTTGTGTGTGTCAGATCAGATGGGGGCTCATCGGTGTGCTGTCCTCAGCTCCCCTGTGGTTCTGGATGGGATAGGTAGCATCTGTCACCACTGCAGAAATCTAGCATGCAGTCTTAACCATTACAGCGCCTCCATCGTCTCACCTGTGTGTGTGTGCGTGTGTGTGTGCGCGTGTGCGTGTGTGTGTGCGCGTGTGCGTGCGTGTGTGCGCGTGTGTGCATGTGCATGTGCGCGTGTGTGTGCGTGCGTGTGTGTGCATGTGCGCGTGTGTTCGTGCGTGTGCGTGTGTGTGCGTGTGCGCGTGTGCGTGCGTGTGCGTGTGTGCGAGTGACAGAAGAGAGAGAGAGAGCGGGGGGGGGGGGGGGGGGGGTTAGAATTGGTAGAGAGAGATTGAACCAGTGCTTGTATTGGCATTACCACAAAGAAGGCGGGACTCTTGTCTACCTCTTCTCTGATTGACAGATGAGAAGGAGGAGCGAATCCAGACAGCTCTTACTCAGCCAATTACAATGAGAGGAGGGTCTGGTTGCCGCAGCAACTGCACACCTTTGCTACCAATTGGAGGAGCTGGAACACTGAAGACAGACTGGATGCAGTTAAGCAATCTCTCTCTCTCTCTCTCTCTCTCTCTCTCTCTCTCTCTCTCTCTCTTTCTCCTGGAGGTGTGTGAGAGGCGTGCTTGACACGATGTGGCAGAGAGATTACACAGAGGTCAGACTACTGGGGTCACCGAGCGATAGAGTCTCACAAACACCTAGAAAGAGGGAGAGGGAGGGAGGGATAGAGGCAGAGAGAAAGGTGGAGAACGATATGAAGAGAGATGGACAGAAAAATACACATATTTCATGAAAGATGAATGGAACGAGAGAATGAGGGGGAGATGTAGTTCCTAGAGGTGATACCTCACTGTCTCTGTCTGACTGCTTCTCTATACAGGTATTACCTCACTGTCTCTGTCTGACTGCTTCTCTATACAGGTAATACCTCACTGTCTCTGTCTGACTGCTTCTCTATACAGGTATTACCTCACTGTCTCTGTCTGACTGCTTCTCTATACAGGTATTACCTCACTGTCTCTGTCTGACTGCTTCTCTATACAGGTGATACCTCACTGTCTCTGTCTGACTGCTTCTCTATACAGGTATTACCTCACTGTCTCCGTCTGACTGCTTCTCTATACAGGTATTACCTCACTGTCTCTGTCTGACTGCTTCTCTATACAGGTGATACCTCACTGTCTCTGTCTGACTGCTTCTCTATACAGGTATTACCTCACTGTCTCTGTCTGACTGCTTCTCTATACAGGTATTACCTCACTGTCTCTGTCTGACTGCTTCTCTATACAGGTGATACCTCACTGTCTCTGTCTGACTGCTTCTCTATACAGGTATTACCTCACTGTCTCTGTCTGACTGCTTCTCTATACAGGTATTACCTCACTGTCTCTGTCTGACTGCTTCTCTACACAGGTATGTCTCTCCATATAAAGGAGTAGTGAGAGAATAGCATGTACCATGCAGTGTCTGTATGCGTTTTTCTGTGTGTGTGTGTGTCTGTGTCCTCTGGGTGTCATTGAGTCTCAGTATAAATCAGCTGTGAGACTGGGCTGCAGCAGCAGTAAATTAGCTGTAGCTTTTAATTGTTCCTGTAATAGATGGCTCTAATTAGTCAAGCAAGCTCTTCCTCACTGACTCACACAGCTGTATTAGGCCCTAACACACCTTCCCAATATACACATCCCTTCATCCCTCCATCCCCCTGTACCTATATCCTTCTATCCTTCTATCCCTTCATCCCTCCATCCCCCTGTACCTATATCCTTCTATCCTTCTATCCCTTCATCCCTCCATCCCCCTGTACCTATATCCTTCTATCCTTCTATCCCTTCATCCCTCCATCCCCCTGTACCTATATCCTTCTATCCTTCTATCCCTTCATCCCTCCATCCCCCTGTACCTATATCCTTCTATCCTTCTATCCATTCATCCCTCCATCCCCCTGTACCTATATCCTTCTATCCCTTCATCCCTCCATCCCCTGTACCTATATCCTTCTATCCTTCTATCCATTCATCCCTCCATCCCCCTGTACCTATATCCTTCTATCCCTTCATCCCTCCATCCCCCTGTACCTATATCCTTCTATCCTTCTATCCCTTCATCC
This sequence comes from Oncorhynchus kisutch, assembly GCF_002021735.2. Classification (NCBI taxonomy): domain Eukaryota; kingdom Metazoa; phylum Chordata; class Actinopteri; order Salmoniformes; family Salmonidae; genus Oncorhynchus; species Oncorhynchus kisutch. The sequence goes on from NC_034187.2 coordinate 75,187,687, forward strand.
CTCCATCCCCCTGTACCTATATCCTTCTATCCCTTCATCCCTCCATCCCCCTGTACCTATATCCTTCTATCCCTTCATCCCTCCATCCCCCTGTACCTATATCCTTCTATCCCTTCATCCCTCCATCCCCCTGTACCTATATCCTTCTATCTCTTCATCCCTCCATCCCCCTGTACCTATATCCTTCTATCCCTTCATCCCTCCATCCCCCTGTACCTATATCCTTCTATCCTTCTATCCCTTCATCCCCCTGTACCTATATCCTTCTATCCCTTCATCCCTCCATCCCCCTGTACCTATATCCTTCTATCCATTCATCCCTCCATCCCCCTGTACCTATATCCTTCTATCCCTTCATCCCTCCATCCCCCTGTACCTATATCCTTCTATCCTTCTATCCATTCATCCCTCCATCCCCCTGTACCTATATCCTTCTATCCCTTCATCCCTCTATCCCCCTGTACCTATATCCTTCTATCATTCTCTCTTCATCCCTCCATCCCCCTGTACCTATATCCTTCTATCCTTCTATCCCTTCATCCCTCCATCCCCCTGTACCTATATCCTTCTATCCCTTCATCCCTCCATCCCCCTGTACCTATATCCTTCTATCCTTCTATCCATTCATCCCTCTATCCTTCTATCCATCCATCCCTCTATCATTCCATCCCTCCATCATTCCATCCCTCCATCCCTCTACCATTCCACCCCTCCATCCATCCATCCCTCTATCCCTCTATCCCTCTATCCTTCTATCCCTCTATCCTTCCATCCCTCCATTCCTTTATCCTTCCATCCCTCTAGCCTTCCATCCCTCCATCCCTCTATCCTTCCAAATCAAATCAAATTGTATTTGTCACATACACATGGTTAGCAGATGTTAATGCGAGTGTAGCGAAATGCTTGTGCTTCTAGTTCCGACAATGCAGTAACAACCATCAAGTAATCTAACCTAACAATTTCACAACAACTACCTTATACAAGTGTAAAGGTATATAAATATAAAGATATATGAATGAGTGATGGTACAGAACGGCATAGGCAAGATACAGTAGATGGTATAGAGTACAGTATATACATACAAAATGAGTAATGTAGGGTATGTAAACATTATATTAAGTGGCATTGTTTAAAGTGACTAGTGATACATTTATTACATACATTTTTCCATTATTAAAGTGGCTAGAGTTGAGTCAGTGTGTTGGCAGCAGCCACTCAATGTTAGTGATGGCTGTTTAACAGTCTGATGGCCGTGAGATAGAAGCTGTTTTTCAGTCTCTCGGTCCCAGCTTTGATGCACCTGTACTGACCTCGCCTTCTGGATGATAGCGGGGTGAACAGGAAGTGGCTCGGGTGGTGATGATGCACCTGTACTGACCTCGCCTTCTGGATGATAGCGGGGTGAACAGGCAGTGGCTCGGGTGGTGATGATGCACCTGTACTGACCTCGCCTTCTGGATGATAGCGGGGTGAACAGGCAGTGGCTCGGGTGGTGATGATGCACCTGTACTGACCTCGCCTTCTGGATGATAGCGGGGTGAACAGGCAGTGGCTCGGGTGGTGATGATGCACCTGTACTGACCTCGCCTTCTGGATGATAGCGGGGTGAACAGGCAGTGGCTCGGGTGGTGATGATGCACCTGTACTGACCTCGCCTTCTGGATGATAGCGGGGTGAACAGGCAGTGGCTCGGGTGGTGATGATGCACCTGTACTGACCTCGCCTTCTGGATGATAGCGGGGTGAACAGGCAGTGGCTCGGGTGGTGATGATGCACCTGTACTGACCTCGCCTTCTGGATGATAGCGGGGTGAACAGGCAGTGGCTCGGGTGGTGATGATGCACCTGTACTGACCTCGCCTTCTGGATGATAGCGGGGTGAACAGGCAGTGGCTCGGGTGGTGGTGATGCACCTGTACTGACCTCGCCTTCTGGATGATAGCGGGGTGAACAGGCAGTGGCTCGGGTGGTGATGATGCACCTGTACTGACCTAGCCTTCTGGATGATAGCGGGGTGAACAGGCAGTGGCTCGGGTGGTGATGATGCACCTGTACTGACCTCGCCTTCTGGATGATAGCGGGGTGAACAGGCAGTGGCTCGGGTGGTGATGATGCACCTGTACTGACCTCGCCTTCTGGATGATAGCGGGGTGAACAGGCAGTGGCTCGGGTGGTGATGATGCACCTGTACTGACCTCGCCTTCTGGATGATAGCGGGGTGAACAGGCAGTGGCTCGGGTGGTGATGATGCACCTGTACTGACCTCGCCTTCTGGATGATAGCGGGGTGAACAGGCAGTGGCTCGGGTGGTGATGATGCACCTGTACTGACCTCGCCTTCTGGATGATAGCGGGGTGAACAGGCAGTGGCTCGGGTGGTGGTGATGCACCTGTACTGACCTCGCCTTCTGGATGATAGCGGGGTGAACAGGCAGTGGCTCGGGTGGTGGTGATGCACCTGTACTGACCTCGCCTTCTGGATGATAGCGGGGTGAACAGGCAGTGGCTCGGGTGGTGATGATGCACCTGTACTGACCTCGCCTTCTGGATGATAGCGGGGTGAACAGGCAGTGGCTCGGGTGGTGATGATGCACCTGTACTGACCTCGCCTTCTGGATGATAGCGGGGTGAACAGGCAGTGGCTCGGGTGGTGATGATGCACCTGTACTGACCTCGCCTTCTGGATGATAGCGGGGTGAACAGGCAGTGGCTCGGGTGGTGGTGATGCACCTGTACTGACCTCGCCTTCTGGATGATAGCGGGGTGAACAGGCAGTGGCTCGGGTGGTGGTGATGCACCTGTACTGACCTCGCCTTCTGGATGATAGCGGGGTGAACAGGCAGTGGCTCGGGTGGTGAGGATGCACCTGTACTGACCTCGCCTTCTGGATGATAGCGGGGTGAACAGGCAGTGGCTCGGGTGGTGAGGATGCACCTGTACTGACCTCGCCTTCTGGATGATAGCGGGGTGAACAGGCAGTGGCTCGGGTGGTGATGATGCACCTGTACTGACCTCGCCTTCTGGATGATAGCGGGGTGAACAGGCAGTGGCTCGGGTGGTGGTGATGCACCTGTACTGACCTCGCCTTCTGGATGATAGCGGGGTGAACAGGCAGTGGCTCGGGTGGTGGTGATGCACCTGTACTGACCTCGCCTTCTGGATGATAGCGGGGTGAACAGGCAGTGGCTCGGGTGGTGGTGATGCACCTGTACTGACCTCGCCTTCTGGATGATAGTGGGGTGAACAGGCAGTGGCTCGGGTGGTGGTGATGCACCTGTACTGACCTCGCCTTCTGGATGATAGCGGGGTGAACAGGCAGTGGCTCGGGTGGTGATGATGCACCTGTACTGACCTCGACCTTCTGGATGATAGCGGGGTGAACAGGCAGTGGCTCGGGTGGTGATGATGCACCTGTACTGACCTCGCCTTCTGGATGATAGCGGGGTGAACAGGCAGTGGCTCGGGTGGTGATGATGCACCTGTACTGACCTCGCCTTCTGGATGATAGCGGGGTGAACAGGCAGTGGCTCGGGTGGTGATGATGCGCCTGTACTGACCTCGCCTTCTGGATGATAGCGGGGTGAACAGGCAGTGGCTCGGGTGGTGATGATGCACCTGTACTGACCTCGCCTTCTGGATGATAGCGGGGTGAACAGGCAGTGGCTCGGGTGGTGGTGATGCACCTGTACTGACCTCGCCTTCTGGATGATAGCGGGGTGAACAGGCAGTGGCTCGGGTGGTGGTGATGCACCTGTACTGACCTCGCCTTCTGGATGATAGCGGGGTGAACAGGCAGTGGCTCGGGTGGTGGTGATGCACCTGTACTGACCTCGCCTTCTGGATGATAGCGGGGTGAACAGGCAGTGGCTCGGGTGGTGGTGATGCACCTGTACTGACCTCGCCTTCTGGATGATAGCGGGGTGAACAGGCAGTGGCTCGGGTGGTGGTGATGCACCTGTACTGACCTCGCCTTCTGGATGATAGCGGGGTGAACAGGCAGTGGCTCGGGTGGTGGTGATGCACCTGTACTGACCTCGCCTTCTGGATGATAGCGGGGTGAACAGGCAGTGGCTCGGGTGGTGATGATGCACCTGTACTGACCTCGCCTTCTGGATGATAGCGGGGTGAACAGGCAGTGGCTCGGGTGGTGATGATGCACCTGTACTGACCTCGCCTTCTGGATGATAGCGGGGTGAACAGGCAGTGGCTCGGGTGGTGATGATGCACCTGTACTGACCTCCCCTTCTGGATGATAGCGGGGTGAACAGGCAGTGGCTCGGGTGGTGATGATGCACCTGTACTGACCTCGCCTTCTGGATGATAGCGGGGTGAACAGGCAGTGGCTCGGGTGGTGATGATGCACCTGTACTGACCTGGCCTTCTGGATGATAGCGGGGTGAACAGGCAGTGGCTCGGGTGGTGATGTTGCACCTGTACTGACCTCGCCTTCTGGATGATAGCGGGGTGAACAGGCAGTGGCTCGGGTGGTGGTGATGCACCTGTACTGACCTGGCCTTCTGGATGATAGCGGGGTGAACAGGCAGTGGCTCGGGTGGTGATGATGCACCTGTACTGACCTCGCCTTCTGGATGATAGCGGGGTGAACAGGCAGTGGCTCGGGTGGTGATGATGCACCTGTACTGACCTGGCCTTCTGGATGATAGCGGGGTGAACAGGCAGTGGCTCGGGTGGTGATGATGCACCTGTACTGACCTCGCCTTCTGGATGATAGCGGGGTGAACAGGCAGTGGCTCGGGTGGTGATGATGCACCTGTACTGACCTCGCCTTCTGGATGATAGCGGGGTGAACAGGCAGTGGCTCGGGTGGTGATGATGCACCTGTACTGACCTCGCCTTCTGGATGATAGCGGGGTGAACAGGCAGTGGCTCGGGTGGTGGTGATGCACCTGTACTGACCTCGCCTTCTGGATGATAGCGGGGTGAACAGGCAGTGGCTCGGGTGGTGGTGATGCACCTGTACTGACCTCGCCTTCTGGATGATAGCGGGGTGAACAGGCAGTGGCTCGGGTGGTGGTGATGCACCTGTACTGACCTCGCCTTCTGGATGATAGCGGGGTGAACAGGCAGTGGCTCGGGTGGTGATGATGCACCTGTACTGACCTCGCCTTCTGGATGATAGCGGGGTGAACAGGCAGTGGCTCGGGTGGTGTTGATGCACCTGTACTGACCTCGCCTTCTGGATGATAGCGGGGTGAACAGGCAGTGGCTCGGGTGGTGATGATGCACCTGTACTGACCTCGCCTTCTGGATGATAGCGGGGTGAACAGGCAGTGGCTCGGGTGGTGGTGATGCACCTGTACTGACCTCGCCTTCTGGATGATAGCGGGGTGAACAGGCAGTGGCTCGGGTGGTGATGATGCACCTGTACTGACCTCGCCTTCTGGATGATAGCGGGGTGAACAGGCAGTGGCTCGGGTGGTGGTGATGCACCTGTACTGACCTCGCCTTCTGGATGATAGCGGGGTGAACAGGCAGTGGCTCGGGTGGTGATGATGCACCTGTACTGACCTCGCCTTCTGGATGATAGCGGGATGAACAGGCAGTGGCTCGGGTGGTGATGATGCACCTGTACTGACCTCGCCTTCTGGATGATAGCGGGGTGAACAGGCAGTGGCTCGGGTGGTGATGATGCACCTGTACTGACCTCGCCTTCTGGATGATAGCGGGGTGAACAGGCAGTGGCTCGGGTGGTGGTGATGCACCTGTACTGACCTCGCCTTCTGGATGATAGCGGGGTGAACAGGCAGTGGCTCGGGTAGTGATGATGCACCTGTACTGACCTGGCCTTCTGGATGATAGCGGGGTGAACAGGCAGTGGCTCGGGTGGTGATGATGCACCTGTACTGACCTCGCCTTCTGGATGATAGCGGGGTGAACAGGCAGTGGCTCGGGTGGTGATGATGCACCTGTACTGACCTCGCCTTCTGGATGATAGCGGGGTGAACAGGCAGTGGCTCGGGTGGTGGTGATGCACCTGTACTGACCTGGCCTTCTGGATGATAGCGGGGTGAACAGGCAGTGGCTCGGGTGGTGGTGATGCACCTGTACTGACCTGGCCTTCTGGATGATAGCGGGGTGAACAGGCAGTGGCTCGGGTGGTGATGATGCACCTGTACTGACCTCGCCTTCTGGATGATAGCGGGGTGAACAGGCAGTGGCTCGGGTGGTGATGATGCACCTGTACTGACCTCGCCTTCTGGATGATAGCGGGGTGAACAGGCAGTGGCTCGGGTGGTGATGATGCACCTGTACTGACCTGGCCTTCTGGATGATAGCGGGGTGAACAGGCAGTGGCTCAGGTGGTTGTTGTCCTTGATGATCTTTTTTTTTCAATTTAAAGTTTTATTAAGTCTTGTTTTTCAATCAACCAACATTCCACATTCACAGATGTGACAGGCTTAAAAAACACATTCCACATTCACAGATGTGACAGGCTTAAAAAACACATTCCACATTCACAGATGTGACAGGCTTAAAAAACACATTCCACATTCACAGATGTGACAGGCTTAAAAAACACATTCCACATTCACAGATGTGACAGGCTTAAAAAACACATTCCACATTCACAGATGTGACAGGCTTAAAAAACACATTCCACATTCACAGATGTGACAGGCTTAAAAAACACATTCCACATTCACAGATGTGACAGGCTTAAAAAACACATTCCACATTCACAGATGTGACAGGCTTAAAAAACACATTCCACATTCACAGATGTGACAGGCTTAAAAAACACATTCCACATTCACAGATGTGACAGGCTTAAAAAACACATTCCACATTCACAGATGTGACAGGCTTAAAAAACACATTCCACATTCACAGATGTGACAGGCTTAAAAAAAAGGTTAAACTATATAATAATAAAAAATTTAAAAAAAATCAAATTAAAATAAGAGATTAAGAAAAATAAAACGTTTTTTGTGTTTTTTTTGTGTGTGTATATATATATATATACAAATATATACATATATACACATATCTATATATACACATACGTACACATATACATACATACATTCACACACACATATCCTACATACCTACACATACTCACAATTTTTTTTTTTTTAAACACACAAAAAACATATAGAAAACTTGCAGCAGCTATCAAGGTTCTTATCAGCTATTTCTAGCCTTCGCTGAGACCACGGGCCAATCATTCGTTTTTAGGTTTTACAGCACCTTACAAAACATGTATCTGCACATTTCCCTAGTCACCCCGTTCACTCTGTCCAGTTTGAAATATAGTTGAATAGTGGAGACCAGATCAAACTTGGGCTGTCTCTTGTGGAGGTCATAGGTGAGCTTTTCAAGAGGGAGAAAGTCAACAATCTGGTCAATCCACATTTTAAATGTAGGAGGGGTATTAGAAGCCCACAATAGAATAATACATTTCTTAGCAAAGTATGTAATAGTCATGAGCAAATTTTCCCTGTCAGGATCAAGAACAAAGTCTTGCTGGGCATTAAGAAGATAGATACATGGGGTCATATCAAACTGTACTAGTATCTAGTATTATCTAGTATTGTCTGTGCAGCAGTGTGTATAGATTACCAGAATCTGGCAATCTCTCTACAGCTCCAAAATACATGTTCCACTTTCAGAGGTACATCTTTTACAGTTAGGAGACATCTGTTTTCATTCTAAACCTCTGCCCATAACTCATCACTGATAGTCAGACCAAGGTCCTTTTACCAAATTATTTTCAGAGGAGTAAAGGAGGAGCCTCCTTTCTCAGAAAGGAGTCTATAGATATAAGATATTTTGCCTTTAATGGATTGTGCTGTGACAAGAAGGGTTTCAACTTCATTCAACTGAGTTCTAAACCTCCTCTTGGAGGTAAATGAGAAGAAAATTAGAAGATATTTAAAAAAATAATGGTATCTTGGCACATTGAATTCACTGCAGAGCTCTTGAAAGGATTTCAGTATAGTGGTTTTCTGATGAAATAGGTCTGAAAAGGTCCTGGTTCCTAGAGTATGCCAAAGATTAAAGTTGGCATCCCTCAGGGCTTTTGGCATGTCTGGGTTGCCTACTATAGGCGAGTGAGAACATATTTGGGAGGAAATGCCCAGGTATTTCTTACAGTCCCTCCACGCTAGTAGGGTGCTGTAAATCACAAAGGTTTTGGCTATGTTGCCCACTTCACTAAAGTTATTAATGAATATAATTGAGTTTAAGGGCAATGAACCACAGGATTGGGCTTCTATCTGAATCCACGTTGACTCTTGTCTGTTTGTGATCCATGTTAGCATGTTGCGGATTTGGGCAGACCAGTAGTACAATTGAAGGGAGGGAAGGGCAAGACCACCCTTAGATTCAGGTTTCGATAGAGTGGAAAACTTGATCCTAGGTTTTTTATTGCCCCATATAAATTTGGTGATGCTTTGGTTAGTTGTTTTGAAAAGGAAACTGGGAGATAGCATGGGAGCATCTGAAATAAGTAGTTCAGTCTAAGGAGGACGTTCATATGGATTACATTAATTCTTCCTACTAAGCTAATTGGGAGGGAGATCCAGGTTTGGAGATCGTTCTTGATTCGATCCAGAAGTGGAAATATTTTTCCTTGAAAAGGCTATTCAGAGCTGGTGTTATGAAGATCCCGAGGTATTGAAACCCCTGTGTTTTCCATTGGAAAGGACAAAGTGTCTTCATAGAGCTGGTGAGTGTAATTTTGAGAGGGCAGACAGTGGATTTGTTCAAATTGATCTTATAAGCTGAAATTGTGTCTAAAATGAGAGGGAGGGATTTCTCAGGGTTGGTTATGTAGAGTAAGACATCATCCAATAAGCTTATTGGCCGGAAGGATGAGCAGGATACGGGGTCCTTGTCCTTTTTGAGCAACACTGAAATGCGAGCTGTGTGCATTGAGTCTGGGAGAACTCCTCCAGCATTGGCATGAAGACAGGGCTGAGCTGGGGCCAAAAAGCTTTGTAGAACTCTCTGGGGAATCCATCTGGGCCTGGGGACTTATTAGGTGGCATGGAGGTAATTGCCTCCAGGATCTCCTCAGGAGTGAAGGGGGAGTTGAGATCTTGGTCGGTCTCTGATAGTTTAGGTAGCGAGATTCCCTCTAGGAAAGAGTGGAGTTCTGCCTCCGTGTGTTTTCTCTCAGAGGTATATAGTTTGCAGTAAAAATCATGAAAAGTTAAATTGATCTTTTTTGGGTCATATGTGACCTCGTCCTCTGCTGTTTGGATAGCCAGGATTGTACGCTCTGACTGCTCCTTTTTTAATTGGTAAGCAATCTACTGGGCCTATTGCTATACTCATGGTATTTCTGTTTAGTAAAGAACACTTTTTTTATCTCCCGAGTGTAGTCCAAATTCAGTTTGGCTTTGGCTGCTTTAAGATGACTCCAGGAGGTGCTGTCTAGGGATTGTTTATGTACTTATTCACAGCATGCCGGCTCCCTCTCAAGATCTAGCCTGTGTGCTTCCATTGCTTTTCTCCTAGAGGAAGCATATACAATTAGATGACCTCTTAGTGTGGCTTAAGCAGCGTCCCACATTGTGGCCGGAGAAACAGGAGAATCTTTGTTGTCTTGTGTGTAGTTGTCTATCCATGTAGTTACCAATGTTGGAACGCTTCGTTTGATAGCATGGAGGTGTTGAATTTCCAGCTCTTTGACCTCGGGATGTTTTTGCAGAGGTCAAAGCGGAGGTGGACAAAGGCGTGATCTGAAAGTGCTATGGGTCCGATTGTACACGTGGCTGAATTTATGAAACTCTTTGGGATACAAATGTAATCTATACGGGAGTAGGTGTTATGGACATTAGAGTAGAATGTATAGTCTATAGATGAGCTATTCGTCTCTCTCCAGATATCCAGATATCTATCAGTCCCATCTCTTTAGTAAGAGAGTTCAACATCTTTGTGGTTGGGACTTGAGGTGATTTGTCTAGGGTTGGGTTAAGGGTACAATTAAAATCTCCGGCCACCACGCCAAAGGAAACACAATGCTCATTGAACAGGGTTATCATTTTTGACATGAAGGCAGGAGTATCTGTGTTAGGGGCGTATATGTTTAAGATAGTAATTGTTGACGATATAGTGACCCAGTTATCAAAATAAATCTCCCCTCCGGATCAGATATGTTTTTGTCAATTATGAATGGAACATTCTTATGGATAAGTATGGCTGTGCCTCTACTGTTTGATTTGAAAGATGAGAAATACACCTGACCCACCCAAGCTCTGTGGAGTTGTTCAGCATCACAGAGGTGTGTCTCTTGTAATAGCGCGATGTCTGCTCTTTCCTTCTTTAGAGCACATAGTATCTTTTTCCGTTTTATTGCATGCCCTAGACCATGGCAGTTCCATGTCAATAGATTTTAGGTAATAGTCATCGTCATCGAGCAGTAATCGAAATTTAGTGCAAGTCATCGCTGGGTAAAAGTGGATAGTAGTTACAGCTGCGTTCACATAAAAGGAAAATAAATGGTGTACATAAAATAATCATCTCTGAACACCCCAGCCAAGTTCCCAAACAACTCGACACATCCAGTTGGATCTATTACCCCCCCTCCACCCTCAGCCTCAATTCTGTGTTCCGAAAAAAAACTATAAACCGGGAACAGTTAGCAACAACGTCTCCCCACCAAAGAAATGCCTCATCCTCTCCACCTCGCATTGAGTAAATGACACAGTAGCCCCCGTCCAGATCACACTAAAAGAGGGAGAAAATAAAATCAATAGCCAAGCCTACATATACCTCCCCCAAGGGAGATAGGGAACCCCAAGTAATAATAGCAACAAAAAAACAGGGAAATAAAAGTAGGCTGAAACATTAGTAGGCCTAGGTTAGGCTATAGAGCCTATCCCTCGCAGCTAAAGGAAAATAAATATAGATTGGACGGCTATAATGACATTTAGCAGGGCGGGTGGGTCTTTGGATATCGGCTATATGTCGTCTTACCTCCTTTAGTAATAGCATTAATCGCATTTAGTCATTGGTCCGTCTCTCATTGACCAGGATTGTCTTTCAAAAAACGTTTTGCCTCTTCGGGAGTTTTGAAGTGTCGCAAAGCTCCTTGGTGAAGAATCCTCGTTTGGGTATTTGAATCCCCTGAAGATGCCTCGGTCAATGGAGTATTTCTTCACTTCGTCAAATTCTCTGCACTTTCGGCGTATTCCAGCTGACAGGTCCTGGTGTAAAGTGAGTTCGGCGTATTCCAGCTGACAGGTCCTGGTGTAAAATGAGTTTGGCGTATTCCAGCTGACAGGTCCTGGTGTAAAGTGAGTTCGGCGTATTCCAGCTGACAGGTCCTGGTGTAAAGTGAGTTCGGCGTATTCCAGCTGACAGGTCCTGGTGTAAAGTGAGTTCGGCGTATTCCAGCTGACAGGTCCTGGTGTAAAGTGAGTTCGGCGTATTCCAGCTGACAGGTCCTGGTGTAAAGTGAGTTCAGCGTATTCCAGCTGACAGGTCCTGGTGTAAAGTGAGTTCGGCGTATTCCAGCTGACAGGTCCTGGTGTAAAGCGAGTTTGGCGTTGCCCACTGTGATGGTGTTGTTTTTCGCCGCCTGTAGGACTCGTTCCTTGTCGGTGAATCTCAGGAAACGTATGGTGATTGGGCGCGGTGGTTGTCTGGCTGCTGGTGGGGGCCTCAGTGCTCGGTGAGCTCTCTCGAGTTCTATGGGCCTGTCGGTGGACAGGTGGAGCCACTCGGGAAGTTTGTCTTGCAGGTAGCGGATCAATGGCATGTTTCCTTTCTTCTTTGTAGCCTAGATTGAATAGGACACAATTATTCCTTCGTCCCCTGTTTTCCAGGTCCTCTGTTTTCTCTTCCAGATGCTCGATTTTCTTTTTAGCATATGCTATTGTTTCCATGGCATCTGTCAATAAGTTTTCCATGGATAGGATTCGCCCCTCTGCCTCGTCCAGGCGCCCCGCGTTTATGGTTATCTTGTTGTTGATGTCAGGCAAAGCCTTTTTCAGGATTGTCACCTTGCTCCCTATTGCACTGAGCTGAGAGTTAATGGCATCTAATTTAGTGTTGAGTTCTGTACGTTGGGATCTCAACTCAGAAAGGATGTCTTCGACAGAGTGCGAGGTTGGCATTCGTTGGGCTTCGGGGGGGAGCGGGTCCTCTTGCTCCTGGCTAGTGGCACTAGCTTTTTCTGAAGCTAGCTTCTTCTTGGAGGCTTTTTCCGTCGCTAATACTCGAGTCCGGGTAAAAATGTCACCTGTAGTGTCGCCTTTTGTAGCCGCCATTACTTTTTTTTACTAAAGCTAAATGAGTTTGAACTTGGAGTGGAGGTAAGATTAGGAATTGGAAACTACTTGTGCGGAGCTCTTAGTTCATGCGGCCATCTCGTTCAAGGGTCACGTGAACCCCCCCTTGATGATCTTTATGGCCTTCCTGTGACATCGGGTGGTGTAGGTGTCTTGGAGGGCAGGTAGTTTGCCCCTGGTGATGCGTTGTGCAGACCTCACTACCCTCTGTCGAGGCTTGCGGTTGTGGGTGGAGCAGTTGCCGTACCAGGCGGTGATACAGCCCGACAGGATGCTCTCGATTGTGCATCTGTAGAAGTTTGTGAGTGCTTTTGGTGACAAGCCAAATTTGTTCAGCCTCCTGAGGTTGAAGAGGCTCTGCTGCACCTTCTTCACAACGCTGTCTGTGTGGGTGGACCAATTCAGTTTGTCCGTGATGTGTACGTCGAGGAACTTAAAACTTACTTCCCTCTCCACTACTGTCCCGTCGATGTGGATAGGGGGGTGCTCCCTCTGCTGTTTCCTGAAGTCCACGATCATCTCCTTTGTTGACATTGAGTGTTAGGTTATTTTCCTGACACCACACTCCGAGGGCCCTCACCTCCTCCCTGTAGGCCGTCTTGTCCTTGTTGGTAATCAAACCTACCACTGTAGTGTCGTCTGTGGACCTATTGGGGTGGTAAGCAAATTGGAGTCGTCTGTGGACCTATTGGGGCGGTAAGCAAATTGGAGTGGGTCTAGGGTGTCAGGTAGGGTGGAGGTGATATGATCCTTGACTAGTCTCTCAAAGCACTTCATGATTGCGGAAGTGAGTGCTACGGGGCGGTAGTCGTTTAGCTCAGTTACCTTAGCTTTCTTGGGAACAGGAACAATGGTGGTCCTCTTTAAGCATGTGGGAACAGCAGACTGGGATAAGGATTGATTGAATATGTCCGTAAACACACCAGCCAGCTGGTCTGCGCATGCTCTGAGGACGCAGCTGGGGATGCCGTCTGGGCCTGCAGCCTTGCGAGGGTTAACACGTTTAAATGTTTTTCTCACGTAGGTTGCAGTGAAGGAGAGTCCGCAGGTTTTGGTAGCGGGCCATGTCAGTGGCACTGAATTGTCCTCAAAGCGAGCAAAGAAGTTGTTTAGTCTTTTTGGGAGCAAGACATCCTGGTCCGCAACGGGGCTGGTTTTCTTTTTGTAACTCGTGATTTACTGTAGACCCTGCCACATACCTCTTGTGTCTGAGCCGTTGAATTGCGAGCTACGGAGGGAATAGCTACACTGTTTGTATTCGGTCATGTTTCCGGTCACCTTGCCCTGGTTAAAAGCAGTGGTAGGAGCTTTCAGTTTCATGCGAATGCTGCCATCCATCCACGGTTTCTGGTTTGGGAATGTTTTAATAGTTGCTGTGGGTACGACATCGCCGATGCACTTGCTAATAAACTTTACACCTTCATTGCTGTAGGAGAATGTTAAGGCTAAAAAGTTGTCCAGGAGAGATTGTATTTTTTGGCTACTGCTTTTTGGTAGATGTCTGTACTGTTTTCTCTCCATCTATAGGCCTGTTTTGTACCATGCAATTTGTTGGGCCGTGATGCTTCATGGTTGGGTTCTGCTCTTCTCAGATGCACTGTGATTTTAATGTGGTCTGAGAGAGGTGTTAGTGGGCTGACTGTGAAGGCTCTGAGAGACTCTGGGTTTAAGTCGGTGAGGAAGTAGTCTACAGTGCTGCTGCCAAGGGATGAGCTGTAGGTGTACCTACCAAAAGATTCCCCTCTCAGCCTACCATTGACTATGTACAGACCCAGTGTTCGACAGAGCTTCACGAGCTGTACTCCACTTTGTCATAGTTGTTTCTGTAAGGGTATGTGAAGAGGGAAAGGTTGTTGCTTCCTGGTAGGTGTTTATCCCCATGACTGTTAATAGTGTCTTGTTCTTCTGCTGTTCTAGCATTCAGGTCTCCTTGTAAATTCCAACATGCAACGTAAAAAGATTTCATAACTTTTTGTTTTCTTTCCCTTCAAAATGAGACAAACACTCACAATCCAACAAGAACTATTAAAATAGGATTTTTCAATTAAAGTAAACTCTTATAATGCAAATGTGATTTGTTTATCATTTAAGATATAATTTGTGTCATGCCACTTGGGTGGGTGTAGTGTGAGGATGGTGTAGTACTTGTGCTCATCTTACCATGACCCTCGGCCTATCACATGTGAGCATAGTAGACTCAGCATTTGTTTAGTGTCACTCATTTGGTTGGTGGAGGCTGGGCCAGTTGCTCCTCTCACAGCCTGTGCATAGCTCAGCCTGCTGGGCTGTGGCTCCTCCAAGTGTGGGTCTGCGGTTGGGGGCAGGGGGGTGGGAGGCCTCGTCTGGGTGGCTCTGAAGCTGGTCTGGGGTGGTCTGTGCTGCGCTGGCTGTGGTGGGCATTGAGGTTGGTGTTGCTGTGGTCGTGGCTGGGGGTTTCCAGGGTGCTGGTCCAGGGTGTTGTCTCGGTGATCTTGGCGTGGTGGAGATTGCTCCACTGTTCCTGGGTGGAGAGGTCGGACTGCGGTTTAAAGCGACGTCCTTGAGAGTCTTGGCAAGGATGGGGACTGTCTCCCTGTACAAGTGCACATGGTCATAGAGACAGTCCAGATCGAGGGTGGGATGGTGGGCCAGGTGTACATTGGGTCGCAGGGCACAGTCCTGGGATAGGCTGGCCTTTATTCTTTGGATTGTGGCAGGGTGGAAGTCCTTCCTCTGTAGAAATGTTGACACCACGATTCTTGAGTTTTGGAAGATTGCGGAGGCCTTCTCAATCACTCCCCGTAGTGAAGTCGCCACCCTCTCCTGCTGAGCACGCAGGTCGTTGCTTCCGGTATGTATGATTATGTGGCTTGGCGACCCGAGATGGGCCTCATCAAGCAGCTCCATGGCACTCTGCGTTGTTGGGCACCACACCTTTCTCCTTTTGTGTCGAGGGAAAAGTTTATTCTCCTGAACAAACTTCCCATTTGAGTCCATCAACAGGATGATGTCA
>NC_034187.2:75205439-75347939 GCF_002021735.2 Oncorhynchus kisutch
ATGTGTAATTAGTTCTCTCCACAGCAGCGAGAAGGAGCACAAAGGAATGAAACAAATGACATTTGCATTCAAGATGAGGTTAGGGTGTGTGAGAGCGAACGAGAGAGAGGGAAGCAATGCCCTTAGGCCCTAACCCTTCAGCTCTGCACTCCTTTCTCTTTTCCTCTTGTTCCTCCTCTCTACATCTCTGCCCCTCCCTCCTTTCCATATTTCTGCTCTAACTCTCCCATCCAGTCCTCTCCCCTCCATCTATCTTTACCCTTTCTCCCCAATCTCTCTTCCCTCTTCCCCCACACCCCTCTCTCACCCTCCTCCTTCTTTCTATTCCATTGTATTGTCTTTCCAGAGAGTTCCATGGTTCACTGCTGTCTGGGAACTGGGTTCACTGCTGTCTGGGAACTGGGTTCACTGCTGTCTGGGAACTGGGTTCACTGCTGTCTGGGAACTGGGTTCACTGCTGTCTGGGTACTGGGTTCACTGCTTTCTGGGAACTGGGTTCACTGCTGTCTGGGAACTGGGTTCACTGCTGTCTGGGTACTGGGTTCACTGCTGTCTGGGAACTGGATTCACTGCTGTCTGGGTACTGGGTTCACTGCTGTCTGGGAACTGGATTCACTGCTGTCTGGGAACTGGGTTCACTGCTGTCTGGGAACAGGGTTCACTGCTGTCTGGGTACTGGGTTCACTGCTGTCTGGGTACTGGGTTCACTGCTGTCTGGGTACTGGGTTCACTGCTGTCTGGGTACTGGGTTCACTGCTGTCTGGGTACTGGGTTCACTGCTGTCTGGGTACTGGGTTCACTGCTGTCTGGGAACTGGGTTCACTGCTGTCTGGGTACTGGGTTCACTGCTGTCTGGGAACTGGATTCACTGCTGTCTGGGTACTGGGTTCACTGCTGTCTGGGAACTGGATTCACTGCTGTCTGGGAACTGGGTTCACTGCTGTCTGGGAACAGGGTTCACTGCTGTCTGGGTACTGGGTTCACTGCTGTCTGGGTACTGGGTTCACTGCTGTCTGGGTACTGGGTTCACTGCTGTCTGGGTACTGGGTTCACTGCTGTCTGGGTACTGGGTTCACTGCTGTCTGGGTACTGGGTTCACTGCTGTCTGGGTACTGGGTTCACTGCTGTCTGGGTACTGGGTTCACTGCTGCCTGGGTACTGGGTTCACTGCTGTCTGGGTACTGGGTTCACTGCTGTCTGGGAACTGGATTCACTGCTGTCTGGGTACTGGGTTCACTGCTGTCTGGGAACTGGATTCACTGCTGTCTGGGAACTGGGTTCACTGCTGTCTGGGAACAGGGTTCACTGCTGTCTGGGTACTGGGTTCACTGCTGTCTGGGTACTGGGTTCACTGCTGTCTGGGTACTGGGTTCACTGCTGTCTGGGTACTGGGTTCACTGCTGTCTGGGTACTGGGTTCACTGCTGTCTGGGTACTGGGTTCACTGCTGCCTGGGTACTGGGTTCACTGCTGTCTGGGTACTGGGTTCACTGCTGTCTGGGTACTGGGTTCACTGCTGCCTGGGTACTGGGTTCACTGCTGTCTGGGTACTGGGTTCACTGCAACCTGGCATGGAGGAGCTGATAAAGGGGAGGAGAGGAAGGAGAGGAAGAGGAAGGAGAGGAAGAGGAAGGAGAAAGGTTGTCTAATAGCTGGTAATAAGATGAGGTGAGGGAGAGGAGGGTATAGTTGATTAATTACTCAACCATATAATTGCAATTCTGCACAACGCAACTCTCTCTCTCTCTCTCTCTCTCTCTCACTCCCCCTTCTCTCTCACACACTCAGGAGGATTCTATTTTCTAGCTTGATAAGCATTTCTCGTTTGTCTCCAATTTTGATCAATAAGGTTTTAACTCCTAGTTTTGTCTGATCTGACCCCGACTGTGTCTGTTTCCCCCTCATTCAGGGAGGGGAGGGCCATTATCATCATCGGTGCGCGTGTGTGTGTGCGTGGGTGCACGCGTGCATGGACCTTTCATGGACCTTTCATGCATGTGTATATATAACATTCTCCCAGTACAGTACATTACATTACTCTAGTATCTGAACCAGATTTGTTTAGCAACTTTAGAATAACTAATGGTAGCTAACAAACCTTTGTACATCACACTGTTCAGTACAATTAACCTTATTTTAGCTCTCAAAAAACTGAAATACTTCCAGGTCAACTGTAATATGAATACCATTGTAAAGCACAATTTCTCCCATTTCCAGCAAAATCAATGACGAGACCTTCATGCTGCCCGTCTCTGCATGATTGAAGAAAGCAATGAGCTCCGGTCGGGTCTTTTTAAAAATGGCGGGTTGGGAAGTGAAACCTACTGCGTCATAGTGAAAGGGAGGAGATACGCCGTGTGGGGAGACTGTCCAACTTATCACCTCTAAATGTAAATAGAACACAATAAAGAGTTTATATAATGTCATTACATATCTATTTGAATGTTTGTGTCGAATTTGAATCATATTTTTTAGGGCGGTGATAACTTTATCTTCAGAAGTAAACCAGAGGCTGTCGTGGCTTTTGAGAGTCGTGATGGCTAGCAATGATGACGCAAAAATGAATGCATTCAGTTGTACAATTGACTAGGTATCCCCCCTTACCCCTTACCCTGTCCCTTTCCTGTTTTAATCTACGAGAGAAGCGCTACACCTGGTGGAATGAGGCTGTACGACACAGAATGAGTTGCATTATATCATGACACGTCACAATTTAACGTACAGCTTCAGAGGGGTCCGTTTTTTCAACTTTTTGGGATGTTACCATGTCAACCAATACTTGAATAGAAACTAAGTTCACACTCCGGATGTTGATGCAACACAGTCGCTACAGTCCCATTAGGTTTCATTACGGCTTCGTTTGAATGAAACAGTTGCGCAAATTTGTACAAAATGGGGGTCAGTCACCATTACTATGTGATGCATGATGAGGTTACTATGTGATTGCATGATGAGGTTACTATGTGATGCGTGATGAGGTTACTATGTGATGCGTGATGAGGCTACTATGTGATGCATGATGAGGTTACAATGTGATGCGTGATGAGGTTACTATGTGATGCATGATGAGGTTACAATGCGATGCATGATGAGGCTACTATGTGATGCATGATGAGGTTACTATGTGATGCATGATGAGGTTACAATGCGATGCATGATGAGGCTACTATGTGATGCGTGATGAGGTTACTATGTGATGCATGATGAGGTTACTATGTGATGCATGATGAGGTTACAATGCGATGCATGATGAGGCTACTATGTGATGCGTGATGAGGCTACTATGTGATGCGTGATGAGGTTACTATGTGATGCATGATGAGGCTACTATGTGATGCATGATGAGGTTACTATGTGATGCATGATGAGCCTACTATGTGATGCGTGATGAGGTTACTATGTGATGCATGATGAGGTTACAATGCGATGCATGATGAGGTGAATGAGCATTTTGTTGAGATAGATGGTGATTACTAGATGGTCACTGATATACGGTCAACAACCTCATTTTGTGTTTTATCAACATAAGATATACAGCTCAGTAGATAACCATTCACTCATTATAGAAACCTTATACTACAATTGCTGTACATTTAACTCAGTCAATTGCTGGCCATTCGTTCCTAAGTGGACAGGGTAATCATCTGAAGAGTGCTGCATAGCGCCAATGACTCGAGCCGTTGATTTGAGAGACCCCTCTGTTGATGTATAAAGAGAGACATTAGGATGTACAGTGCCTTTAGACAGATCTGTTTAGCAGACAGACACTCCTAATCAAGGAACGAGAGAGAGAGAGACTGTCACCAACCAAGGAGGGCCTACAGCAGCACCTTGATATTCTGCACTGGGCCCTGACAGTAAATCTCAGTAAGACCAAAATAATGGTGTTCCAAAAAAGGTCCAGTCACCAGGACCACAAATACAAATTCCATCTAGACACCGTTGTCCTAGAGCACACAAAAAACTATACATACCTTGGCCTAAACACCACAAAGAATTTGAAAACAAACCCGATTTTGATAAACTCCCATATCTACTGGGTGAAATTCCACAGTGTACCATCACAGCTGTAAGATTTGTGACCTGTTGCCTCAAGTGAAGATCAACCAGTGAAGAACAAACACCATTGTAAATACAACCCATATTTATGCTTATTTATTTTCCCTTTTGTACTTTAATCATTTGTACATCGTTACAAAACTGTATATATATATATATATATATATATATATATATATATATA
Source organism: Oncorhynchus kisutch (assembly GCF_002021735.2). Lineage (NCBI taxonomy): Eukaryota > Metazoa > Chordata > Actinopteri > Salmoniformes > Salmonidae > Oncorhynchus > Oncorhynchus kisutch. Next base: position 75,209,682 of record NC_034187.2, read on the forward strand.
TATATATATATATATTAAGGTAATACTTTGTAGCGCCACCTTTTGCTGCGATTACAGCTGTAAGTCGCTTGGGGTATGTCTCTATCAGTTTTGCACATCGAGAGACTGAAATTTTTTCCCATTCCTCCTTGCAAAACAGCTCGAGCTCAGTGAGGTTGGATGGAGAGCATTTGTGAACAGCAGTTTTCAGTTCTTTCCACAGATTCTCGATTGGATTCAGGTCTGGACTTTGACTTGGCCATTCTAACACCTGGATATGTTTATTTTTGAACCATTCCATTGTAGATTTTGCTTTATGTTTTGGATCATTGTCTTGTTGGAAGACAAATCTCCGTCCCAGTCTCAGGTCTTTTGCAGACTCCATCAGGTTTTCTTCCAGAATGGTCCTGTATTAGGCTCCATCCATCTTCCCATCAATTTTAACCATCTTCCCTGTCCCTGCTGAAGAAAAGCAGGCCCAAACCATGATGCTGCCACCACCATGTTTGACAGTGGGGATGAGCTGTGTTGCTTTTACGCCAAACATAACGTTTTGCATTGTTGCCAAAAAGTTAAATTTTGGTTCTGACCAGAGCACCTTCTTCCACATGTTTGGTGTGTCTCCCAGGTGGCTTGTGGCAAACTTTAAACGACACTTTTTATGGATATCTTTAAGAAATGGCTTTCTTTTTGCCACTCTTCCATAAAGGCCAGATTTGTGCAATATACGACTGATTGTTGTCCTATGGACAGAGTCTCCCACCTCAGCTGTAGATCTCTGCAGTTCATCCAGAGTGATCATAGGCCTCTTGGCTGCATCTCTGATCAGTCTTCTGCTTGTATGAGCTGAAAGTTTAGAGGGACGGCCAGGTCTTGGTAGATTTGCAGTGGTCTGATACTCCTTCCATTTCAATATTATCGCTTGCACAGTGCTCCTTGGGGTGTTTAAAGCTTGGGAAATCTTTTTGTATCCAAATCCGGCTTTAAACTTCTTCACAACAGTATCTCGGACCTGCCTGGTGTGTTCCTTGCTCTTCATGATGCTCTCTGCGCTTTTAACGGACCTCTGAGACTATCACAGTGCAGGTGCATTTATACGGAGACTTGATTACACACAGGTGGATTGTATTTATCATCATTAGTCATTTAGGTCAACATTGGATCATTCAGAGATCCTCACTGAACTTCTGGAGAGAGTTTGCTGCACTGAAAGTAAAGGGGCTGAATAATTTTGCACACCCAATTTTTCAGTTTTTGATTTTTTTTTAAAGTTTGAAATATCCAATAAATGTCGTTCCACTTCATGATTGTGTCCCACTTGTTGTTGATTCTTCACAAAAAAATACAGTTTTATATCTTTATGTTTGAAGCCTGAAATGTGGCAAAAGGTCGCAAAGTTCAAGGGGGCCGAATACTTTCGCAAGGCACTGTATATATGATATTTGTAATGCCTTTATTCTTTTGGAATTTCTGTGAGTAATGTTTACTGTTCATTTTTATTGTTAATTTCACTTTTGTATATTATCTACCTCACTTGCTTTGGCAAGTGTTAACACATGTTTCCCGTGCCAATAAAGCCAATTTAATTAAATTAAATTAAATTGAATTGAGAGAGAGAGAGAGAGAGAATAATATCAGGTCTTAGGGTGATGTTCATTGTGTATAGCTGAAGGTATAGATTTGGAAGAAGACTAAGGGTGCATCCCAAATGTCACCCTGTTCCCTATGTAGTGCCCATTATATAGGGAATAGGATGTCATTTGGGACACAGATTAACCCACTTGAGATACGCACAGTTCTGGTGTGGAGACTTGTACAGTGTAGAAAGGGACTTTGGTCGTGAAGACAAAGAGTTAACTCTCTTTAATGTGATCGTCAAGAGATAAATGTACAGGGTAGGGTTGGAGGTGACGTGGCTCTGACTGACAGGCGGCGTGAACACTGTGACGGTGTAGTGTTGGGGGCGGAGGGGCGGAGGGGCGGACGCAGAGTGTGGCGAGGATTTAGGCCTATCATAAAGGAATTCTCCCCCCCAGACCGTAACTCATCCCGACACCTTTATTCATTTTTATTATCAGGCCCATTGCAGCCAAGACCCAAGATGTGATTTACTCTGCCTGGCAGGCCTATAGGCACTGCAGCAGGAGAGACAGACGGAGGGTGGAAGGGAGGGAGGGAGAGAAAGGAAGCAGAGGTGGAGAGATGGAGGGTGGGAGAGGAAGGGTGGGAGAGGAGAGAGAGAGAGAGAGAGAGAGAGAGAGAGAGAGAGAGAGATAAAGAGTCAAGAAGGAGGGATGAAGCAGAACGGAGAGAGGTAGACAGAACGGGAGGGAGAGAAAAGACAAAAGACAGGGAAGACAAAAGACAGGGAAGACAGAAAGACAGGGAAGACAGAAAGACCGGGAAGACAGAAAGACCGGGAAGACAGAAAGACAGGGAAGAGAGAAAGACAGGGAAGACAGAAAGACCGGGAAGACAGAAAGACAGGGAAGACAGATAGACAGGGAAGACAGATAGACCGGGAAGACAGAAAGACAGGGAAGACAGAAAGACAGGGAAGACAGAAAGACCGGGAAGACAGAAAGACAGGGAAGACAGAATGACCGGGAAGACAGAAAGTCAGGGAAGACAGAAAGACCGGGAAGACAGATAGACAGGGAAGACAGATAGACAGGGAAGACAGATAGACCGGGAAGACAGAAAGACCGGGAAGACAGAAAGACCGGGAAGACAGAAAGACCGGGAAGACAGAAAGACAGGGAAGACAGAAAGACAGAAAGACAGGGAAGACAGAAAGACCGGGAAGACAGAAAGACAGAAAGACCGGGAAGACAGAAAGACAGGGAAGACAGAAGACAGAAAGACAGGGAAGACAGAAAGACCGGGAAGACAGAAAGACAGAAAGACCGGGAAGACAGAAAGACCGGGAAGACAGAAAGACAGGGAAGACAGAAAGACAGGGAAGACAGAAAGACAGAAAGACCGGGAAGACAGAAAGACAGAAAGACCGGGAAGACAGAAAGACAGAAAGACCGGGAAGACAGAAAGACAGAAAGACCGGGAAGACAGAAAGACAGAAAGACCGGGAAGACAGAAAGACAGAAAGACCGGGAAGACAGAAAGACAGGGAAGACAGAAAGACAGAAAGACCGGGAAGACAGAAAGCGAGAGATGAGACGAAAGAGAAGGAAAAACATATCTTGCTCTCCTACCTGCAATCCCTCCCCCTTAACCCTCATCTGCTCTCCTCCTCTCCACTCCTCCTTTCCTCCCCCACTCCCCTCCTCCCCGTTCATCCCTCTCTCTCTAATGAGTTATTGGGCCTGTCTGGCCCAGGAAGAGAGCAACCATCTCTCCCCAGGCTGGCGCCCTGACAAGCCTAAATCACTACCCCCCTCATCCTCCCATCACCCCACCTTTCTCCATCTCTTCCCCTAGGTGTCCGGGACACCCCCTCTCCCTCCCCCTCCCCCTCCCTACCCCCTGCCTGCCTGCCTGGCTGGCTGTCCTGAGGTGTGTAAAATATTAATGGTGGCCCATTGATTGGGGCAGGCGGTGTTAGGAGGCCATTTGTAGGAGGGCTCAGGTCTCATCCTGAAAAAACAGACAGCTCATTGGTAGCTACAGCAGGAGGTGGGAGGGAGGGAGAAGGAGAAGGGGGCGGTAGGGCACAAGTCTCAACTGAGGAGAGGTCCCCACTACAAGACAGCTCACTTACAGAGAGGGAGATGGAAGCAGCGAAGGGGAGGGAGGGAGATGGAAGCAGAGAAGGGGAGGGAGGGAGGAGGAAGGAGAGAAGGGGAGGGAGGGAGATGGAAGCAGAGAAGGGGAGGCAGGGAGACGGAAGCAGAGAAGGGGAGGGAGGGAGAAGGAAGCAGAGAAGGGGAGGGAGGGAGACGGAAGGAGAGAAGGGGAGGGAGGGAGATGGAAGCAGAGAAGGGGAGGGAGGGAGACGGAAGGAGAGAAGGGGAGGGAGGGAGATGGAAGCAGAGAAGGGGAGGCAGGGAGACGGAAGCAGAGAAGGGGAGGGAGGAAGACGGAAGGAGAGAAGGGGAGGGAGGGAGATGGAAGGGGAGGGAGGGAGACGGAAGGAGAGAAGGGGAGGGAGGGAGATGGAAGCAGAGAAGGGTAGGGAGGGAGACTGAAGGGGAGGGAGGTAGACAGAAGGAGAGAAGGGGAGGGAGGGAGATGGAAGGGGAGGCAGGGAGACGGAAGGAGAGAAGGGGAGGGAGGGAGATGGAAGGGGAGGGAGGGAGACGGAAGGAGAGAAGGGGAGGGAGGGAGAGGGAAGGGGAGGGAGGGAGACGGAAGGAGAGAAGGGGAGGCAGGGAGATGGAAGGAGAGAAGGGGAGGGAGAGAGATGGGAAAAAGAGGAGGGAGTTGGGGATGTTTTGTCAGAGCTGATGGGAGGATAGGGGGTTACCGGGTGCTTTCCTCTCTCTTTCTCAGACTCCTGTTTCTGTGACGGCTGTCAGTTGCCGTGACGAGGAAACATTGTGGTAATAATATTCTACAGCTGCGTCTCACTCCACCTCGCTCTGTAATTGGTACATTGGTGGAATGAAACAGGATCCCACACTACCTAAAATGGACAAAAGAGACGTGTGTGTGTGTGTGTGTGTGTGTGTGTGTGTGTGTGTGTGTGTGACACCTGGCTGACAGTGTGTCTTGCTGTCTGTGCTGTAACATCTCTCTCTGTCACTGCTGCCGTCTGAGAGGAGATGAGCTGCCATGCGTTTTGTTACTCATCCATCACATATGGCAGAACACAACCACACATATATGCACACGCACAGACCAAAGACAGAGCACACACACACACAGAGATGAAGAAAAGAGACACCCACATAGACACAACCTTTGTCTGTCATTATGTTGCTGGCTGTCTCCCTTTATCAACCCTCTCCCTCCGTTTGTGTTTAAATGGCCCAGTCAGGGTAACATCATGGTTTGTGTTTAAATGGTCCAGTCAGGGTAACATCCTGGTTTGTGTTTCAAATCAAATCAAATCAAATGTATTTATATAGCCCTTCGTACATCAGCTGATATCTCAAAGTGCTGTACAGAAACCCAGCCTAAAACCCCAAACAGCAAGCAATGCAGGTGTAGAAGCACGGTGGCTAGGAAAAACTCCCTAGAAAGGCCAATACCTAGGAAGAAACCTAGAGAGGAACCAGGCTATGTGGGGTGGCCAGTCCTCTTCTGGCTGTGCCGGGTGGAGATTATAACAGAACATGGTCAAGATGTTCAATGTTCATAAATGACCAGCATGGTCGAATAATAATAAGGCAGAACAGTTGAAACTAGAGCAGCAGCACAGTCAGGTGGAAGTTGAAACTGGAGCAGCAGCATGGCCAGTTAGACTGGGGACAGCAAGGAGTCATCATGTCAGGTAGTCCTGGGGCATGGTCCTAGGGCTCAGGTCAGTTGAAACTGGAACAGCAGCATGGCCAGGTGGACTGGGGACAGCAAGGAGTCATCATGTCAGGTAGTCCTGGGGCATGGTCCTAGGGCTCAGGTCCTCCGAGAGAGAGAAAGAAAGAGAGAAGGAGAGAATTAGAGAACGCACACTTAGATTCACACAGGACACCGAATAGGACAGGAGAAGTACTCCAGATATAACAAACTGACCCCAGCCCCCCGACACATAAACTACTGCAGCATAAATACTGGAGGCTGAGACAGGAGGGGTCAGGAGACACTGTGGCCCCATCCGAGGACACCCCCGGACAGGGCCAAACAGGAAGGATATAACCCCACCCACTTTGCCAAAGCACAGCCCCCACACCACTAGAGGGATATCTTCAACCACCAACTTACCATCCTGAGACAAGGCTGAGTATAGCCCACAACCCCTGAGTATAGCCCACAACAGGGGTTGTTTAAATGGCCCAGTCAGGGTAACATCATGGTTTGTGTTTAAATGGCCCAGTCAGGGTAACATCATGGTTTGTGTTTAAATGGCCCAGTCTGTGAGTCCCAAATAGCTCCCTATTCCCTTTGTTGCACTACTCTCTTTTTTATAATATTGGCAATGGGCTGCCATTAGAGAAACAACCTGGTAGACTGGATGATGCTGCTGATGATGACAATGACGATGATGAAGATGGTGATGATGAAGACGATGATGAAGATGTTGATGACGACGAGGATGAAGAAGAAAATGATGATGAAGATGGTGAAAGTGATGACGAATATGGAGAGGATGACGAAGATAGTGATGATGCTGATGAAGGTGATGACGAAGATGGCGACGACGATAATGATGAAGAAGACCTGTGATAGGTTCTCTCTGTTATTCAACAACATTGTTTATACCTAAACTGAATGAAAATGGTTGCTTAGATTTTCCGTTGTTTGGTTTCAGGGTTAGCTCTCCTATCAGACAATCACATATTCATATCCCTCATTGTTCTTTTGAAGATAAGTGGGGTTTAATCCCCCAATACAGTTCGTAATAGTGTGTTTTATTCACGTTCAATTACCACACGCCTAGTTGACCTCCGCTCCCATCTCACAGAACCTAGCCTTACGTTTTATTGGAACATGTGCTACAATGTCTCAGTCCTACAGCACACACACACACACACACACACTAGCTGGCAGGATGAATTGCAGTAAGAGACTATTAAAGCGCGTGTGACAGGGGTCTCTATCTCTGCTCTCCTCCTGTAGCGTTTCATTCAGAACCCATTTGTCTCCTCCATAGATTTCCTATTTTTAATGGAACCGAGCACAGGGCAGGGGTGAGGGGGGACAGGGGTGACAGGGGTGAGGCGAGGTGGTGAGGGGGACAGGGGTGAGGGGGGACATGGGTGAGGTGAGGTGTTGAGGGGGGACAGGGGTGAGGGGGGACAGGGGTGACAGGGGTGAGGGGGGACAGGGGTGACAGGGGTGAGGCGAGGTGGTGAGGGGGGACAGGGGTGAGGGGGGACAGGGGTGACAGGGGTGAGGCGAGGTGGTGAGAGGGGACAGGGGTGAGGGGGGACAGGGGTGAGGTGAGGTGGTGAGGGGGGACAGGGGTGAGGGGGGACAGGGGTGATGGGGACAGGGGTTAGGCGAGGTGGTGAGGGGGGACAGGGGTGAGGGGGACAGGGGTGAGGCGAGGTGGTGAGGGGGGACAGGGGTGAGGGGGGTCAGGGGTGAGACGAGGTGGTGAGGGGGGACAGGGGGAGGGGGGACAGAGGTGAGGCGAGGTGGTGAGGGGGGACAGGGGTGAGGCGAGGTGGTGAGGGGGGACAGGGGTGAGGGGGACAGGGGTTAGGCGAGGTGGTGAGGGGGGACAGGGGTGAGGCGAGGTGGTGAGGGGGGACAGGGGTGAGGGGGGACAGGGGTGATGGGGACAGGGGTTAGGCGAGGTGGTGAGGGGGGACAGGGGTGAGGCGAGGTGGTGAGGGGGGACAGGGGTGAGGGGGGTCAGGGGTGAGACGAGGTGGTGAGGGGGGACAGGGGTGAGGGGGGACAGGGGTGAGGGGGGACAGGGGTGAGGCGAGGTGGTGAGGGGGGACAGGGGTGAGGCGAGGTGGTGAGGGGGGACAGGGGTGAGACGAGGTGGTGAGGGGGGACAGGGGGAGGGGGGACAGGGGTGAGGCGAGGTGGTGAGGGGGGACAGGGGTGAGGCGAGGTGGTGAGGGGGGACAGGGGTGAGGGGGGACAGGGTGAGGGGGGACAGGGGTGATGGGGACAGGGGTTAGGCGAGGTGGTGAGGGGGGACAGAGGTGAGGCGAGGTGGTGAGGGGGGACAGGGGTGAGGGGGGACAGGGGTGATGGGGACAGGGGTTAGGCGAGGTGGTGAGGGGGGACAGGGGTGAGGCGAGGTGGTGAGGGGGGACAGGGGTGAGGGGGGTCAGGGGTGAGAAGAGGTGGTGAGGGGGGACAGGGGTGAGGCGAGGTGGTGAGGGGGGACAGGAGTGAGGCGAGGTGGTGAGGGGGGACAGGGGTGAGGCGAGGTGGTGAGGGGGGACAGGGGTGAGGCGAGGTGGTGAGGGGGGACAGGGGTGAGGCGAGGTGGTGAGGGGGGGGGGCGGGGGTGAGGGGGGACAGGGGTGAGGCGAGGTGGTGAGGGGCGGGGGTGAGGGGGGACAGGGGTGAGGCGAGGTGGTGAAAGGTGAGGGGTGGGCGTGAAGTGGTGAGGGGTGGGGGTGAAGTGGTGAAGGATGGGGGTGAGGCATCGGGGTGTTGAATAATTGATACTCCTCCGTCCTCATTCCCAGTTCCCCTCGCCCCGGGGTGTGTGTGTCACTATCCACCACAACGAGGTATAGGAGAAATCCTCTCTGCGCCTTGCTGCGGCTCTGGACTCTGAGTGCCACTTTGCCGAGAAAAGGGAGGGGGTACGGTAACCCTTCAACCCCCACCCACGGTAAAGGACGTTTAGCATGAAGAGCGGGTGGATACCGCGTGAGGTTGATATATCGCCGTGGCCAGGCGGGAATGAATAGGCTGGTAATTACTCCATAAAAAGGCTGGTCAGACAAAAAGAGCAGCGCTATAATTTTAATTGTTTTGTTTCCCTGCAGCCAGAGCTGATTGACACCTAGCCAATGGGAACCGTTATTTATATACATTGTGCTAATTGTAAAATTGAATAACGTTCATGGGGAGGGGATTAATCTCTCTCTCTCTCTCTCTCTCTCTCTCTCTCTCTCTGTGTCTCTGTCTCTGTCTACCTCTATCTCTCTGTCTCTGTCTCTGTCTCTGTCTCTGTCTCTGTCTCTGTCTCTGTCTCTGTCTCTGTCTCTGTCTCTGTCTCTGTCTCTGTCTCTGTCTCTCTATCAATTCAATTCAATTCAAGGGCTTTATTGGCATGGGAAACATGTGTTAACATTGCCAAAGCAAGTGAGGTAGATAATATATAAAGTGAAATAAACAATAAAAATTAACAGTAGACATCACACATACAGAAGTTTCAAAATAATAAAGACATTACAAATGTCATATTATATATATATATACAGTGTTTTAACAATGTACAAATGGTAAAGGACACAAGATAAAATAAATAAGCATAGATATGGGTTGTATTTACAATGGTGCGTGTTCTTCACTGTTTGCCCTTTTCTCGTGGCAACAGCTCACAAATCTTGGTGCTTTGATGGCACACTGTGGGATTTCACCCAGTAGATATGGGAGTTTATCAACATTGGATTTGTTTTCGAATTCTTTGTGGATCTGTGTAATCTGAGGGAAATATGTCTCTCTAATATGGTCATACATTGGGCAGGAGGTTAGGAAGTGCAGCTCAGTTTCCACCTCATTTTGTGGGCAGTGAGCACATAGCCTGTCTTCTCTTGAGAGCCATGTCTGCCTACGGCGGCCTTTCTCAATAGCAAGGCTATGCTCACTGAGTCTGTACATAGTCAAAGATTTCCTTAATTTTGGGTCAGTCACAGTGGTCAGGTATTCTGCCAATGTGTACTCTCTGTTTAGGGTCAGTCACAGTGGTCAGGTATTCTGCCACCATGTACTCTCTGTTTAGGATCAGTCACAGTGGTCAGGTATTCTGCCAATGTGTATCTCTGTTTAGGGTCAGTCACAGTGGTCAGGTATTCTGCCACCATGTACTCTCTGTTTAGGGTCAGTCATAGTGGTCAGGTATTCTGCCAATGTGTATCTCTGTTTAGGGTCAGTCACAGTGGTCAGGTATTCTGCCAATGTGTATCTCTGTTTAGGGTCAGTCACAGTGGTCAGGTATTCTGCCAATGTGTATCTCTGTTTAGGGTCAGTCACAGTGGTCAGGTATTCTGCCAATGTGTACTCTCTGTTTAGGGTCAGTCACAGTGGTCAGGTATTCTGCCAATGTGTACTCTCTGTTTAGGGTCAGTCACAGTGGTCAGGTATTCTGCCAATGTGTATCTCTGTTTAGGGCCAGTCACAGTGGTCAGGTATTCTGCCAATGTGTACTCTCTGTTTAGGGCCAGTCACAGTGGTCAGGTATTCTGCCAATGTGTACTCTCTGTTTAGGGTCAGTCACAGTGGTCAGGTATTCTGCCAATGTGTACTCTCTGTTTAGGGTCAGTCACAGTGGTCAGGTATTCTGCCAATGTGTATCTCTGTTTAGGGCCAGTCACAGTGGTCAGGTATTCTGCCAATGTGTATCTCTGTTTAGGGTCAGTCACAGTGGTCAGGTATTCTGCCAATGTGTATCTCTGTTTAGGGTCAGTCACAGTGGTCAGGTATTCTGCCAATGTGTATCTCTGTTTAGGGTCAGTCACAGTGGTCAGGTATTCTGCCAATGTGTACTCTCTGTTTAGGGTCAGTCACAGTGGTCAGGTATTCTGCCAATGTGTATCTCTGTTTAGGGTCAGTCACAGTGGTCAGGTATTCTGCCAATGTGTACTCTCTGTTTAGGGTCAGTCACAGTGGTCAGATATTCTGCCAATGTGTACTCTCTGTTTAGGGTCAGTCACAGTGGTCAGGTATTCTGCCAATGTGTATCTCTGTTTAGGGCCAGTCACAGTGGTCAGGTATTCTGCCAATGTGTATCTCTGTTTAGGGTCAGTCACAGTGGTCAGGTATTCTGCCAATGTGTATCTCTGTTTAGGGTCAGTCACAGTGGTCAGGTATTCTGCCAATGTGTATCTCTGTTTAGGGCCAGTCACAGTGGTCAGGTATTCTGCCAATGTGTATCTCTGTTTAGGGTCAGTCACAGTGGTCAGGTATTCTGCCACCATGTACTCTCTGTTTAGGGTCAGTCATAGTGGTCAGGTATTCTGCCAATGTGTATCTCTGTTTAGGGTCAGTCACAGTGGTCAGGTATTCTGCCAATGTGTATCTCTGTTTAGGGTCAGTCACAGTGGTCAGGTATTCTGCCAATGTGTATCACTGTTTAGGGTCAGTCACAGTGGTCAGGTATTCTGCCAATGTGTACTCTCTGTTTAGGGTCAGTCACAGTGGTCAGGTATTCTGCCACCATGTACTCTCTGTTTAGGATCAGTCACAGTGGTCAGGTATTCTGCCAATGTGTATCTCTGTTTAGGGTCAGTCACAGTGGTCAGGTATTCTGCCACCATGTACTCTCTGTTTAGGGTCAGTCATAGTGGTCAGGTATTCTGCCAATGTGTATCTCTGTTTAGGGTCAGTCACAGTGGTCAGGTATTCTGCCAATGTGTATCTCTGTTTAGGGTCAGTCACAGTGGTCAGGTATTCTGCCAATGTGTATCTCTGTTTAGGGTCAGTCACAGTGGTCAGGTATTCTGCCAATGTGTACTCTCTGTTTAGGGTCAGTCACAGTGGTCAGGTATTCTGCCAATGTGTACTCTCTGTTTAGGGTCAGTCACAGTGGTCAGGTATTCTGCCAATGTGTATCTCTGTTTAGGGCCAGTCACAGTGGTCAGGTATTCTGCCAATGTGTACTCTCTGTTTAGGGCCAGTCACAGTGGTCAGGTATTCTGCCAATGTGTACTCTCTGTTTAGGGTCAGTCACAGTGGTCAGGTATTCTGCCAATGTGTACTCTCTGTTTAGGGTCAGTCACAGTGGTCAGGTATTCTGCCAATGTGTATCTCTGTTTAGGGCCAGTCACAGTGGTCAGGTATTCTGCCAATGTGTATCTCTGTTTAGGGTCAGTCACAGTGGTCAGGTATTCTGCCAATGTGTATCTCTGTTTAGGGTCAGTCACAGTGGTCAGGTATTCTGCCAATGTGTATCTCTGTTTAGGGTCAGTCACAGTGGTCAGGTATTCTGCCAATGTGTACTCTCTGTTTAGGGTCAGTCACAGTGGTCAGGTATTCTGCCAATGTGTATCTCTGTTTAGGGTCAGTCACAGTGGTCAGGTATTCTGCCAATGTGTACTCTCTGTTTAGGGTCAGTCACAGTGGTCAGATATTCTGCCAATGTGTACTCTCTGTTTAGGGTCAGTCACAGTGGTCAGGTATTCTGCCAATGTGTATCTCTGTTTAGGGCCAGTCACAGTGGTCAGGTATTCTGCCAATGTGTATCTCTGTTTAGGGTCAGTCACAGTGGTCAGGTATTCTGCCAATGTGTATCTCTGTTTAGGGTCAGTCACAGTGGTCAGGTATTCTGCCAATGTGTATCTCTGTTTAGGGCCAGTCACAGTGGTCAGGTATTCTGCCAATGTGTATCTCTGTTTAGGGTCAGTCACAGTGGTCAGGTATTCTGCCACCATGTACTCTCTGTTTAGGGTCAGTCATAGTGGTCAGGTATTCTGCCAATGTGTATCTCTGTTTAGGGTCAGTCACAGTGGTCAGGTATTCTGCCAATGTGTATCTCTGTTTAGGGTCAGTCACAGTGGTCAGGTATTCTGCCAATGTGTATCACTGTTTAGGGTCAGTCACAGTGGTCAGGTATTCTGCCAATGTGTACTCTCTGTTTAGGGTCAGTCACAGTGGTCAGGTATTCTGCCAATGTGTACTCTCTGTTTAGGGTCAGTCACAGTGGTCAGGTATTCTGCCAATGTGTATCTCTGTTTAGGGCCAGTCACAGTGGTCAGGTATTCTGCCAATGTGTATCTCTGTTTAGGGTCAGTCACAGTGGTCAGGTATTCTGCCAATGTGTATCTCTGTTTAGGGTCAGTCACAGTGGTCAGGTATTCTGCCAATGTGTATCTCTGTTTAGGGTCAGTCACAGTGGTCAGGTATTCTGCCAATGTGTACTCTCTGTTTAGGGTCAGTCACAGTGGTCAGGTATTCTGCCAATGTGTATCTCTGTTTAGGGTCAGTCACAGTGGTCAGGTATTCTGCCAATGTGTACTCTCTGTTTAGGGTCAGTCACAGTGGTCAGGTATTCTGCCACCATGTACTCTCTGTTTAGGGTCAGTCATAGTGGTCAGGTATTCTGCCAATGTGTATCTCTGTTTAGGGTCAGTCACAGTGGTCAGGTATTCTGCCAATGTGTATCTCTGTTTAGGGTCAGTCACAGTGGTCAGGTATTCTGCCAATGTGTATCACTGTTTAGGGTCAGTCACAGTGGTCAGGTATTCTGCCAATGTGTACTCTCTGTTTAGGGTCAGTCACAGTGGTCAGGTATTCTGCCACCATGTACTCTCTGTTTAGGATCAGTCACAGTGGTCAGGTATTCTGCCAATGTGTATCTCTGTTTAGGGTCAGTCACAGTGGTCAGGTATTCTGCCACCATGTACTCTCTGTTTAGGGTCAGTCATAGTGGTCAGGTATTCTGCCAATGTGTATCTCTGTTTAGGGTCAGTCACAGTGGTCAGGTATTCTGCCAATGTGTATCTCTGTTTAGGGTCAGTCACAGTGGTCAGGTATTCTGCCAATGTGTATCTCTGTTTAGGGTCAGTCACAGTGGTCAGGTATTCTGCCAATGTGTACTCTCTGTTTAGGGTCAGTCACAGTGGTCAGGTATTCTGCCAATGTGTACTCTCTGTTTAGGGTCAGTCACAGTGGTCAGGTATTCTGCCAATGTGTATCTCTGTTTAGGGCCAGTCACAGTGGTCAGGTATTCTGCCAATGTGTACTCTCTGTTTAGGGCCAGTCACAGTGGTCAGGTATTCTGCCAATGTGTACTCTCTGTTTAGGGTCAGTCACAGTGGTCAGGTATTCTGCCAATGTGTACTCTCTGTTTAGGGTCAGTCACAGTGGTCAGGTATTCTGCCAATGTGTATCTCTGTTTAGGGCCAGTCACAGTGGTCAGGTATTCTGCCAATGTGTATCTCTGTTTAGGGTCAGTCACAGTGGTCAGGTATTCTGCCAATGTGTATCTCTGTTTAGGGTCAGTCACAGTGGTCAGGTATTCTGCCAATGTGTATCTCTGTTTAGGGTCAGTCACAGTGGTCAGGTATTCTGCCAATGTGTACTCTCTGTTTAGGGTCAGTCACAGTGGTCAGGTATTCTGCCAATGTGTATCTCTGTTTAGGGTCAGTCACAGTGGTCAGGTATTCTGCCAATGTGTACTCTCTGTTTAGGGTCAGTTACAGTGGTCAGATATTCTGCCAATGTGTACTCTCTGTTTAGGGTCAGTCACAGTGGTCAGGTATTCTGCCAATGTGTATCTCTGTTTAGGGCCAGTCACAGTGGTCAGGTATTCTGCCAATGTGTATCTCTGTTTAGGGTCAGTCACAGTGGTCAGGTATTCTGCCAATGTGTATCTCTGTTTAGGGTCAGTCACAGTGGTCAGGTATTCTGCCAATGTGTATCTCTGTTTAGGGCCAGTCACAGTGGTCAGGTATTCTGCCAATGTGTATCTCTGTTTAGGGTCAGTCACAGTGGTCAGGTATTCTGCCACCATGTACTCTCTGTTTAGGGTCAGTCATAGTGGTCAGGTATTCTGCCAATGTGTATCTCTGTTTAGGGTCAGTCACAGTGGTCAGGTATTCTGCCAATGTGTATCTCTGTTTAGGGTCAGTCACAGTGGTCAGGTATTCTGCCAATGTGTATCACTGTTTAGGGTCAGTCACAGTGGTCAGGTATTCTGCCAATGTGTACTCTCTGTTTAGGGTCAGTCACAGTGGTCAGGTATTCTGCCAATGTGTACTCTCTGTTTAGGGTCAGTCACAGTGGTCAGGTATTCTGCCAATGTGTATCTCTGTTTAGGGCCAGTCACAGTGGTCAGGTATTCTGCCAATGTGTATCTCTGTTTAGGGTCAGTCACAGTGGTCAGGTATTCTGCCACCATGTACTCTCTGTTTAGGGTCAGTCATAGTGGTCAGGTATTCTGCCAATGTGTATCTCTGTTTAGGGTCAGTCACAGTGGTCAGGTATTCTGCCAATGTGTATCTCTGTTTAGGGTCAGTCACAGTGGTCAGGTATTCTGCCAATGTGTATCACTGTTTAGGGTCAGTCACAGTGGTCAGGTATTCTGCCAATGTGTACTCTCTGTTTAGGGTCAGTCACAGTGGTCAGGTATTCTGCCACCATGTACTCTCTGTTTAGGATCAGTCACAGTGGTCAGGTATTCTGCCAATGTGTATCTCTGTTTAGGGTCAGTCACAGTGGTCAGGTATTCTGCCACCATGTACTCTCTGTTTAGGGTCAGTCATAGTGGTCAGGTATTCTGCCAATGTGTATCTCTGTTTAGGGTCAGTCACAGTGGTCAGGTATTCTGCCAATGTGTATCTCTGTTTAGGGTCAGTCACAGTGGTCAGGTATTCTGCCAATGTGTATCTCTGTTTAGGGTCAGTCACAGTGGTCAGGTATTCTGCCAATGTGTACTCTCTGTTTAGGGTCAGTCACAGTGGTCAGGTATTCTGCCAATGTGTACTCTCTGTTTAGGGTCAGTCACAGTGGTCAGGTATTCTGCCAATGTGTATCTCTGTTTAGGGCCAGTCACAGTGGTCAGGTATTCTGCCAATGTGTACTCTCTGTTTAGGGCCAGTCACAGTGGTCAGGTATTCTGCCAATGTGTACTCTCTGTTTAGGGTCAGTCACAGTGGTCAGGTATTCTGCCAATGTGTACTCTCTGTTTAGGGTCAGTCACAGTGGTCAGGTATTCTGCCAATGTGTATCTCTGTTTAGGGCCAGTCACAGTGGTCAGGTATTCTGCCAATGTGTATCTCTGTTTAGGGTCAGTCACAGTGGTCAGGTATTCTGCCAATGTGTATCTCTGTTTAGGGTCAGTCACAGTGGTCAGGTATTCTGCCAATGTGTATCTCTGTTTAGGGTCAGTCACAGTGGTCAGGTATTCTGCCAATGTGTACTCTCTGTTTAGGGTCAGTCACAGTGGTCAGGTATTCTGCCAATGTGTATCTCTGTTTAGGGTCAGTCACAGTGGTCAGGTATTCTGCCAATGTGTACTCTCTGTTTAGGGTCAGTCACAGTGGTCAGATATTCTGCCAATGTGTACTCTCTGTTTAGGGTCAGTCACAGTGGTCAGGTATTCTGCCAATGTGTATCTCTGTTTAGGGCCAGTCACAGTGGTCAGGTATTCTGCCAATGTGTATCTCTGTTTAGGGTCAGTCACAGTGGTCAGGTATTCTGCCAATGTGTATCTCTGTTTAGGGTCAGTCACAGTGGTCAGGTATTCTGCCAATGTGTATCTCTGTTTAGGGCCAGTCACAGTGGTCAGGTATTCTGCCAATGTGTATCTCTGTTTAGGGTCAGTCACAGTGGTCAGGTATTCTGCCACCATGTACTCTCTGTTTAGGGTCAGTCATAGTGGTCAGGTATTCTGCCAATGTGTATCTCTGTTTAGGGTCAGTCACAGTGGTCAGGTATTCTGCCAATGTGTATCTCTGTTTAGGGTCAGTCACAGTGGTCAGGTATTCTGCCAATGTGTATCACTGTTTAGGGTCAGTCACAGTGGTCAGGTATTCTGCCAATGTGTACTCTCTGTTTAGGGTCAGTCACAGTGGTCAGGTATTCTGCCAATGTGTACTCTCTGTTTAGGGTCAGTCACAGTGGTCAGGTATTCTGCCAATGTGTATCTCTGTTTAGGGCCAGTCACAGTGGTCAGGTATTCTGCCAATGTGTATCTCTGTTTAGGGTCAGTCACAGTGGTCAGGTATTCTGCCAATGTGTATCTCTGTTTAGGGTCAGTCACAGTGGTCAGGTATTCTGCCAATGTGTATCTCTGTTTAGGGTCAGTCACAGTGGTCAGGTATTCTGCCAATGTGTACTCTCTGTTTAGGGTCAGTCACAGTGGTCAGGTATTCTGCCAATGTGTATCTCTGTTTAGGGTCAGTCACAGTGGTCAGGTATTCTGCCAATGTGTACTCTCTGTTTAGGGTCAGTCACAGTGGTCAGGTATTCTGCCAATGTGTACTCTCTGTTTAGGGTCAGTCACAGTGGTCAGGTATTCTGCCAATGTGTATCTCTGTTTAGGGCCAGTCACAGTGGTCAGGTATTCTGCCAATGTGTATCTCTGTTTAGGGTCAGTCACAGTGGTCAGGTATTCTGCCAATGTGTATCTCTGTTTAGGGTCAGTCACAGTGGTCAGGTATTCTGCCAATGTGTATCTCTGTTTAGGGCCAGTCACAGTGGTCAGGTATTCTGCCAATGTGTATCTCTGTTTAGGGTCAGTCACAGTGGTCAGGTATTCTGCCAATGTGTATCTCTGTTTAGGGTCAGTCACAGTGGTCAGGTATTCTGCCAATGTGTATCTCTGTTTAGGGTCAGTCACAGTGGTCAGGTATTCTGCCAATGTGTATCTCTGTTTAGGGTCAGTCACAGTGGTCAGGTATTCTGCCAATGTGTATCTCTGTTTAGGGCCAAATAGCATTCTAATTGGCTCTGTTTTTTATTTCAATTTGTCAAATAATTATATTCTTGTTTTCTCATGATTTGGTTGGGTCTAATTGTGTTGCTGTCTTGGGGGTCTGTCCCCCATTTCTCTTTCGGCTTCTTGCCTACCTGCTGACCTTCCTTTTCACTCATCCTGGTCCCTTAACCTCCCTATCTCTCTCCCCCCGTGTTTCTCTCCTTCTCTGTCTCTGCCTCTCTCTCTCTCTCTCTCTCTCTCTCTCTCTGTCTCTGTCTCTGTCTCTCTGCCTCTCTCTCTCTCTCCTTGTCCTTCTCTCCTGTTCTCTGTCTCTCTCTCCCCCTGTCCTTCTCTTCCTCTCTCCCTTTCTGTCTCTCTCTCCCCCTGTCCTTCTCTCCCTTTTTCTCTCTCTCTCTCTCTCTCTCTCTCTCTCTCTCTCTCTCTCTCTCTCTCTCTCTCTCTCTCTCTCTCTCTCCCCCTGTTCTTCTCTCCCTCTCTCCCCCTGTTCTTCTCTCCCTCTCTCCCCCTTTCTGTCTCTTTCTCCCCCTGCCCTTCTCTCCTCTTCTCTGTTTGTCTGTGTGTGTGTGTGTGTGTGTGTGTGTGTGTGTGTGTGTGTGTGTGTGTGTGTGTGTGTGTGTGTGTGTGTGTGTGTGTGTGTGTGTGTGTGAGATAGAGAGAGAGAGAGAGACACTAGGGTAATTGAGCTCAGAGGGTTTTCTGTATTCAGTGGCAGAGAGGAAATTAGAATCTTCAGAATCCATTAGAGATGCCTCTCCACAGTCGCTGTTGATGTGTTTGTGCGTGGCACCCTATTCCCTATGTAGTGCACTACTTTTGACCAGGGCCCTATATAAGGAATAGGATGCCATTTGGGACACACCCTACCTCTGACACAGAACGTGGGGGTTTCTTTATAATTCAAATGAAAGCTGTTAAGGTTCGCTAATATACTTGATACAGTATGTATTTTAACCAATTAATAACTGACCTGTTGCAAAAGAATACGAAATAAACATATTAGACTATTTGAGTAATTTGATTGGATGAGAGAAAATACGTGTTCTTTGTGCATTGCATCATCCATGACTTAATCAGTCATGTCATGTTTAGTGTGTGTGTGCACACGCGTTTGTGTGTTATACAGGTGTGCTGAATGCTTCTCTGACACTGAGTGAGTGTAACTCCACAGGATGCAAATATAGAGAGAGGGGATGGAGGGAAGAGATGGAGAGAACAGCAGATGGTCTCATGCATCCTCCCTATGGAGCAATCACTCACTCTGCCCCTCTCTATCCCTCTTTCTCTCTCTTCATCTCTCTATCTTCCTCCCCCTCTTTCTCTCACCTTTCATCTCTTCATCTCTCTATCTTTCTCCCCCTCTCTATCCCTCTTTCTCTCTCTTCATCTCTCTATCTTCCTCCCCCTCTTTCTCTCACCTTTCATCTCTTCATCTCTCTATCTTTCTCCCCCTCTCTCTCCCTCTTTCTCTCTCCCTTTCTCTCTTCATCTCTCTATCTTTCTCCCCCTCTCTCTCCCTCTTTCTCTCTCCCTTTCTCTCTTCATCTCTCTATCTTTCTCCCCCTCTCTCCCTCTTTCTCTCTATCTTTCTCTCCCTCTTTCTCTCTCTCTTTATCTCACCATCTCTCTCTATTTTACTCCCCCTCTCTCTGCCTGTTCATTTGCACAAATCTGCACAGCACAGTGCATATGTAGGTGTGCTTACAGAGACTCACACACAGTGCATATGTAGGTGTGCTTACAGAGACTCACACACAGTGCATATGTAGGTGTGCTTACAGAGACTCACACACAGTGCATATGTAGGTGTGCTTACAGAGACTCACACACAGTGCATATGTAGGTGTGCTTACAGAGACTCACACACAGTGCATTCGGAAAGTATTCAGACCCCTTTAATTTTTCCACATTGTTAGTTTACAGCCTAATTCTAAAATTGATTAAATCTTTATTTTTTTCCTCATCAATCTAATCACAATATCCCATAATGACAAAGTGAAAACAGATTTTTAGAAGAAAACCCCCCTGAAATAACTTACTTACATAAGTATTCAGACCCTTTGCTATGAGACTCAGGAGCTCAGGTGCATCCTGTTTCCATTGATCATCCTTGAGATGTTTCTACAACTTAATTAGAGTCCACCTGTGGTATATTAAATTGATTGGACATGATTTGGAAAGACACACACCTGTCTAAATAATGTCAGTTGACAGTGCATATCAGAGCAAAGACCAAGTCATGAGGTCGAATTAATTGTCTATAGAGCTCCAAGACAGGATTGTGTCAAGGACTAGATCTGGGGAAGGGTACAAAGAAATGTCTGCAGCATTGAAGGTCCCCAAAAACACAGTGGCCTCCATCATTCTTAAATGGAAGACGTTTGGAACCATCAAGACTCTTCCTAGATCTGGTCGCCCAGCCAAACAAGCAATCGGGGGAGAAGGACCTTGGTCAGGGAGGTGACAACCATCTCCGCAGCACTCCATCAATTAGGCGCTTACGGTAGAGTGGCCAGACTGAAGCCACTCCTCAGTAAAAGGCACATGACAGCCCGCTTGGAATTTGACAGATGGCATCTAAAGGACTCCCAGAGCATGAGAAACAAGATTCTCCGGTCTGATGAAACCACGATTGAACTACTTGGCCTTAATACCAAGAGCATCCCAGAGTCACCTCTTCACTATTGACGTTGACACTGGTGTTTTGCGGGTACTATTTAATGAAGCTGCCAGTTGAGGACTTGTGAGGCGTCTGTTTCTCAAACTAGACACTCTAATGTACTTGTCATCTTGCTCAGTTGTGCACCGGGGCCTCCCACTCCTCTTTCTATTCTGGTTAGAGCCAGTTTTCTCTGTTCTGTGAAGGGAGTAGTACACAGCGTTGTACAAGATATTCAGTTTCTTGGCAATTTCTTGCATGGAATAGCCTTAATTTCTCAGAACAAGAATAGACTGACAAGATTCAGAAGAAAGTGCTTTGTTTCTGGCCATTTTGAGCCTGTAATCGAACCCACAGATGCTGATGCTCCAGACACTCAACTAGTTTTATTGCTTCTTTAATCAGAACAACAGTTTTCAGCTGTGCTAACATAATTGCAAAGATGGTTTTCTAAGGATCAATTAGCCTTTTAAAATGATAAACTTGGATTAGCTAACCCAACGTGCCATTGGAACACAGGAGAAATGGTTGCTGAAAATGGGCCTCTGTACGCCTATGTAGATATTCCATAAAAACTCAGCCATATCCAGCTACAATAATTATTTACAACATTAACAATATCGACACTGTATTTCTGATCGATTTGATGTTATTTTAATGGCCAAGAAATGTGCTTTTCTTTCAAAAACGAGGACATTTCTAAGTGACCCCAAACTTCTGAACGGTAGTGTATGTAAATGTGATATTTCAGTTTTTAACCTCTTTTTGCTTTGTCATTATGGAGTATTGTGTGTAGATTGATGATTAATAATAAAATAGAATAAGGCGGTAACATAACCAAATGTGGAACAAGTAAATGGTTCTGAATACCTTCCGAAAGCACTGTATCTGTGGGTTGTGAAGAGCTAACAATCTGATCAGATTCACTCAGATTCACTTCCTTCGCTATTAGGAAAAAGTCAAGGTGACAGTAATATTAAAACCAAGATGACAGTAATATATTAAAAACCAAGATGACAGTAATATTAATTAAAAACCAAGATGACAGTAATATTAATTAAAAACCAAGATGACTGTAATATCAATGAAACACCAAGATGACTGTAATATTAAAAACCAAGATGGCAGTAATATTAATTAAAAACCAAGATGACTGTAATATTAATGAAAAACCAAGATGACTGTAATATTAAAAACCAAGATGACAGTAATATTAAAAACCAAGGTGACAGTAATATTAAAAACCAAGGTGACTGTAATATTAAAAACCAAGATGACATTAACATTAAAAACCAAGGTGACAGTAATATTAATTAAAAGTCAAGGTGACAGTAATATTAAAAACCAAGGTGACAGTAATATTAAAAACCAAGATGACAGTAATATTAAAAACAAAGATGACAGTAATATTAAAAACCAAGGTGACAGTAATATTAAAAACCAAGATGACATTAATATTAAAAACCAAGGTGACATTAACATTAAAAACCAAGGTGACAGTAATATTAAAAACCAAGGTGACAGTAATATTAAAAACCAAGATGACAGTAATATTAAAAACCAAGGTGACAGTAATATTAATTAAAAGTCAAGGTGACAGTAATATTAAAAACCAAGATGACAGTAATATTAAAAACCAGGGTGACAGTAATATTAAAATCCAAGGTGACAGTAATATTAAAAACCAAGGTGACTGTAATATTAAAAATCAAGGTGACAGTAATATTAAAAACCAAGATGACAGTAATATTAAAAACCAAGGTGACAGTAATATGAATTAAAAATCAAGATGACTGTAATATTAAAAACCAAGGTGACAGTAATATTAATTAAAGGTCAAGGTGACAGTAATATTAAAAACCAAGGTGACAGTAATATTAAAAACCAAGGTGACAGTAATATTAAAAACAAGGTGACAGTAATATTAAAAACCAAGGTGACAGTAATATTAATTAAAAGTCAAGGTGACAGTAATATTAAAAACAAGGTGACTGTAATATTAAAAACCAAGGTGGCAGTAATATTAATTAAAAGTCAAGGTGACAGTAATATTAAAAACCAAGATGACAGTAATATTAAAAACCAAGGTGACAGTAATATTAAAAACCAAGGTGATAGTAATATTAAAAACCAAGGTGACTGTAATATTAAAAACCAAGATGACAGTAATATTAAAAACCAAGGTGACAGTAATATTAAAAACCAAGGTGACAGTAATATTAAAAACCAAGGTGACAGTAATATTAATTAAAAGTCAAGGTGACATTAATATTAAAAACCAAGGTGACATTAATATTTGTTTGCTTTTGGAGAATGTGTTGGTATATGCAGCAGTGGGGGTTGGTTGAACTGCATGATGGTAGTATCCTTAAGACCTGAATACTTGTTTTTGCTAACAGAGCTGAAGCCTAGTTGAAGCCCTATCATACTGGCTGTGGGGTGAAACTAGTTTGGATCTATACACTCAATATGTTATCACACAGGCCCTTAGCTCATTTTAAAGGTGTGTGAGTGTTTTGTGTGTTTGTGTGTGTGCATGCATACGTACGTGTACAGTGGGGCAAAAAAGTATTTAGTCAGCCACCAATTGTGCAAGGTCTCCCACTTAAAAAGATGAGAGAGGCCTGTAATTTTCATCATAGGTACACTTCAACTATGACAGACAAAATGAGAAAATAAAATCCAGAAAATCACATTGTAGGATTTTTAATGAATTTATTTGCAAATTATGGTGGAAAATAAGTATTTGGTCAATAACAAAAGTTTATCTCAATACTTTGTTATATACCCTTTGTTGGCAATGACAGAGGTCAAACGTTTTCTGTAAGTCTTCACAAGGTTTTCACACACTGTTGCTGGTATTTTGGCCCATTCCTCCATGCAGATCTCCTCTAGAGCAGTGATGTTTTGGGGCTGTTGCTGGGAAACACGGACTTTCAACTCCCTCCAAAGATTTTCTATGGGGTTGAGATCTGGAGACTGGCTAGGCCACTCCAGGACCTTGAAATGCTTCTTACGAAGCCACTCCTTCGTTGCCCTGGCGGTGTGTTTGGGATCATTGTCATGCTGAAAGACCCAGCCACATTTCATCTTCAATGCCTTTGCTGATGGAAGGAGGTTTTCACTCAAAATCCCACGATACATTGCTCCATTCATTCTTTCCTTTACACGGATCAGTCGTCCTGGTCCCTTTGCAGAAAAACAGCCCCAAAGCATGATATTTCCACCCCCATGCTTCACAGTAGGTATGGTGTACTTTGGATGCAACTCAGCATTCTTTGTCCTCCAAACACGACGAGTTGAGTTTTTACCAAAAAGTTATATTTTGGTTTCATCTGACCATATGACATTCTCCCAATCTTCTTCTGGATCATCCAAATGCTCTCTAGCAAACTTCAGACGGGCCTGGACATGTACTAGCTTAAGCAGGGGGACACGTCTGGCACTGCAGGATTTGAGTCCCTGGCGGCGTAGTGTGTTACTGATGGTAGGCTTTGTTACTTTGGTCCCAGCTCTCTGCAGGTCATTCACTAGGTCCCCCTGTGTGGTTCTGCGATTTTTGCTCACCGTTCTTGTGATCATTTTGACCCCACGGGGTGAGATCTTGCGTGGAGCCCCCTCGAGGGAGATTATCAGTGGTCTTGTATGTCTTCCATTTCCTAATAATTGCTCCCACAGTTGATTTCTTCAAACCAAGCTGCTTACCTATTGCAGATTCAGTCTTCCCAGCCTGGTGCAGGTCTACAATTTTGTTTCTGGTGTCCTTTGACAGCTCTTTGGTCTTGGCCATAGTGGAGTTTGGAGTGTGACTGTTTGAGGTTGTGGACAGGTGTCTTTTATACTGATAACAAGTTCAAACAGGTGCCATTAATACAGGTAACGAGTGGAGGACAGAGGAGCCTCTTAAAGAACAGGTCTGTGAGAGCCAGAAATCTTGCTTGTTTGTAGGTGACCAAATACTTATTTTCCACCATAATTTGCAAATAAATTAATAAAAAATCCTACAATGTGATTTTCTGGATTTTTTTCTCATTTTGTCTGTCATAGTTTAAGTGTACCTATGATGAAAATTACAGGCCTCTCTCATCTTTTTAAGTGGGAGAACTTGCACAATTGGTGGCTGACTACATACTTTTTTGCCCCACTGTATATGCACGTTCATGTGTACTTGCATGCACTTGTAGGTGTGTGCGTGTGCGTGTGGAACAACTTGCTGGTTTCGTCTGACTTCATCTCCGGACATTCTGTGACAAACGTTACATTTAGACACACAGAATCAACTCTACGCTAAGTTTAGACATTCATTCCAACTGGCTTAAGTTAAAGGGTTGGGATAGTGTTAAAACAGAAAACGAATTCCACGGTTAAGTTTAGGCATTGATTTTGACTGGGCTAAATAACTGTGGATGGATGGAGGAGTGGACTAAGATTAAGAAACAAGCTCCTGCTCTGTGGACTGCTGGTTCTGTCCCAGGCACTTTGTTGTTGCCTCAAGTGGCCAGTTTGGATGGCGTCTCTCGACGTCCTGGGGACCTGAACAAATGTCGAATTTGGCCTTGGATCTGGGGTGATCCCACTGGGTTTTAATGGGAAAATAATGTCAGAGCCAGTGGGACGTTTAATCCATCTGGGCTGATTCTGTTTCCATCACAGTTATTGATCACTAGTCAGGTGACAAATCAAACAGGAGGCCCCTCTGCTCTGCTCGCTGGCAGGGTCTGATGTGTGTGAGTGTGTGATTGAGTGTGTGAAAGAGTGTGTGTGGGGCATGTCTGACACAGCATGTTAGTGTGTCTCCGTGCATTACAGCATCAATAACAACAGAAACAACTGTTGTTAGAAAGTGTTTTGGGACAGCATCAGGCTGGATAAAAGGCCTCTGTCAGTGATGCCTGGGACAGCATCAGGTTGGATAAAAGGCCTCTGTCAGTGATGCCTGGGACAGCATTAGGTTGGATAAAAGGCCTCTGTCAGTGATGCCTGGGACAGCATCAGGTTGGATGAAAGGCCTCTGTCAGTGATGCCTGGGACAGCATCAGGTTGGATGAAAGGCCTCTGTCAGTGATGCCTGGGACAGCATCAGGTTGGATGAAAGGCCTCTGTCAGTGATGCCTGGGACAGCATCAGGTTGGATGAAAGGCCTCTGTCAGTGATGCCTGGGACAGCATCAGGTTGGATAAAAGGCCTCTGTCAGTGATGCCTGGGACAGCATCAGGTTGGATGAAAGGCCTCTGTCAGTGATGCCTGGGACAGCATCAGGTTGGATAAAAGGCCTCTGTCAGTGATGCCTGGGACAGCATCAGGTTGGATAAAAGGCCTCTGTCAGTGATGCCTGGGACAGCATCAGGTTGGATGAAAGGCCTCTGTCAGTGATGCCTGGGACAGCATCAGGTTGGATAAAAGGCCTCTGTCAGTGATGCCTGGGACAGCATCAGGTTTTGGATAAAAGGCCTCTGTCAGTGATGCCTGGTTACATCTAATTGAGCATAGGTGGGTACCTCTGATTCTATATTCATTGATAACAGTGAACTAATGCTTTAATGCACCCATCTTTCTCTGTGTTTAATCTCTGTATCTCCTCTCTAACCTTACCAATACCACCTCTATAACACTCCTTCTCCCCTCTCCTCCCCTCCTCACTCTTTCTTTCTCTCTCCATCTCCTCATCCCCCCTCTCCTACTCGCTTTCCCTCCCTCCCTCATCCCCTTCACTGTCAATGCTATTGGCTTTAAAGGGGCAGCAGATCAGCTGCTGATTAATGCTGCATTTTGGGGGCCATTTGTCTGCTCTGCTGCTCCTGTCTCTGATTACCCCTCCCACCACCTCACCCTTCTCCATCACCTCCTTCGTCCCATCCTGCCCTCTGCTGCCCCTGTCTATGACAGCCCCCACCACCACCTCGACGGAGATGAATGACCCGCTCTGTTGCTGGGGGATTAAAGTAGTCCTGGTTACCTGACTGGACAAAGTGGTTGTGATTGGTGACCAATGCACCTGAGAGCTGGGTGATCTCTCTCTCTCTCTCTCTCTCTCTCTCTCTCTCTCTCTCTACTCTCTCTCTCTCTCTCTCTCTCTCTCTCTCTCTCTCTCTCTCTCCTCTCTCTCTCTCTCTCTCTCTCTCTCTCTCTCTCTCTCTCTCTCCTCTCTCTCTCTCTCTCTCTCTGTGTGTGTGTGTGTGTGATTTAAAAAAAGAGCAGGTTTTGTCAGTGTGTCAGCAGGTTATTTGTGTGTGTGTTTCTATCAGGGCAGGGTAAGTTCCCAGCTGTGTGACACTGATCATGGCAGACAGAGATTGGCGAGGGCCAAATAGGGAAGAGACTGGAGAAACCATTTACCGGCCACCGCTGGACACTGATGAATGGACACGGGCCGTTATCGAGCACTACCCTAATCAGCCCAACGATCCACTAGTAACAACATCAGTTTTGTCCCAGCTCATAAGGGGCGGGACATCAGCCACGTCAGGTCCCATTGGCCCAGCCCTCTGTCACTTGGAACAGACCATGATTAGGTACATTGCCTGATTATCAAATACAAGGAGCTCGTCTTGGGGGGGGGGGGGGGGGGGGGGGTTCAGGTATGGAGGAAGGGGTGTGTGTGTGTGTGGGGTTCGTGTGTAGAGGAAGGGGTGTGTGTGGGGGGGGTTCGTTGTGGAGGGAGGGTTATGTGTGTATGGGGGGTGTTTATTAGTGATACATTGGGCATTATATGATTTTAAATCAGAAAAGTAAATCGTTTTAAGAATTAACAAAAATTCAGGACAGGATCATAGCACTTTAACTAGTTGTATAATACCTTTCCTTCAATTCGCAAGAGGCTTGAATGTATCTCACCGGAGAATGAATCCTAGCGAGCAAAACAGCACCCCTCGGTCTCTGTATGTGTAGCCCATCTATATGATCCTGTCTGGTCCAAACAGTATGACATTGTTGCCGCCCGTAGGATTGAACGCAAGGGAAGCCAGCGAGCATTTGGCCTCCCATGATAAAAAATAATAATAAAATAATAATAAGATTTCAATATGTAGCAGGCTAATTTTAAACTACCTAATGTTGCCCATGAATCAACAGCCTGATCAAATGGAAATGGCAGAATGAAGACATCGGTGCAGAATGCCTGAAGATAAAAACTAAATATTAAATATCTGTAGATTTGACTAAATATTAGCACTCCACATACTGGTGGGCAATAACATTCAATCTGGATAAAAACAAATCATAAGGCTAGAGAAATGTATCAACCAATATTATCAACACAGTCAACCCCAAAACATGTCGGAGAGTAACCTTGGAGAACCAATCCCTAAAAGGAAAAGAGACTCCTCGACTGACACAGGCGATTTATGCTTTTCACCACCTGGAACTGTAAGTGTAGAAACCGACTTGATAAATGATAAATTGTACATACTAGAACTAGTCAGTGAAGATATAAAGGAGTTGAAGGCGAAGATGAGTGACGAAAAAGCTGCGACAACGGAGAAAGAAACAAACAAGCTAAAAGGTACAGTCAATACTATTGAAACGGACGTTAAAGAACTTAAAAAGATAACATGTTTCTGAGAGAAGCCTTACTTGAAATACAGACTAGATCTATGCGAGAAAATCTGGTACTTACCCTTATTAAAGAGAAGTGAGGGTGAAGATCCATAGAGTGTGCTGAAAGAATTCCTGGCGCTACAGATCGACAAACTCGAATGTGTACATCGTTTCTGACAAAGAAAACAGTGATACGAGCGCACAATCATTGCTAAATTTGCATTTTTTTAAAGATAAAGTAATGTTTAAAAGCCTGGGCAAAAGACTCTCTGTCACGAAAATAGGCATGAATGATCCGTTCCCAAAATAAATTGCAGAACGGCGCAAAGTTCTGTACCCACTCTTCAAAGTGAATAGACTAAAAGGGAAACATGTAGCTCTCGTAGACGATAGACTGTACATTGATAACCAACGGGTTGTGAGACACCAAGACTCCTCCATGGCTATTCTAAATAATACAAAGTTCCCATAGAGGAGTCAAATAATGGAACACCCAATACTAGCCATGGTAGGGATTGTAATAACAAACAGGAAAACAATCAAATACAACAATTGACAAATACACTATACCATTCAAGATAGGGAATGTTGTAAAATAATTCGTATTGGACTTCTTATTTATAGTATTTATAAATAGATAAAATGCAGCATTAGAAGAAAGGACAATTATTCAAATAATACATCTTAAAATATAAGGAACAGGAACACAAAAGTACTAAAAAGCCCAAAATTAGGTAGGGATCAACATAGTAGAGATAAAAACACAGCAAACAGAGGACATAGAAAGCACCGTATGTGAGTACAGTATATGTGAGGGAGTGTGGTTGTGAAGGAAGATGGGGTGTGTATTTTTGTGATTTGAAAAGTGTGATGAGTTAAGTTTTTATTTTACTAGGCAAGTCAGTTAAGAACAAATTCTTATTTTCAATGACGGCCTAGGAACAGTGGGTTAACTACCTTGTTCAGATGCAGAATTACAGATTTTTACCCTGTCAACTCTGGGATTCGATCTTGCAACCATTCAGTTTCAAGTCCAACGCTCTAACCACTAGGCTACCTGCTGCCCCAAGTGAGTGAAAAAGGAAAATGGTTGCAAATGCCAGAGCACATGTGTGTCTGCGAGAAGGAGTTGTGAGAGTTTTCAATTTTGTGCAGATATGGGATATACATTTTAAAATAACTGAACATCTGAGCTTGTGGCTGTTTGTGGGGGAAGGGTAGGGAGAGGATGTTTATGTATCCCACATCTGTTGCTATGGGGTAATGATGTTAGGGAGAGTATAGGATGAAACACAATAATAATTGCTTGCCCAAACATTTTTGTTGTTG
This sequence comes from Oncorhynchus kisutch, assembly GCF_002021735.2. Lineage (NCBI taxonomy): Eukaryota > Metazoa > Chordata > Actinopteri > Salmoniformes > Salmonidae > Oncorhynchus > Oncorhynchus kisutch. Next base: position 75,238,316 of record NC_034187.2, read on the forward strand.
TAAATTTATATATAAATGCCTGGAATATTTCAATTTTGGAGAATCTCTTATACAATAGGTTAAAGTTATGTATAAGTAAACCTAAGTGTAGAATAGTAAATAATGGTTACTTCTCAGAAAGAATTAAACTGTCAACCGGAGTAAAACAAGGTTGTCCTCTATTGGCATATCTATTTATTATGGCCATCGAAATGTTAGCAATTAAAATCAGATCCAACAATAATATCAAGGGGCTAGTAATCCAGGGCTTAAAAACAAAGGTGTAATTGTACACTGATGATTCTTGTTTCATTTTAAATCCACAATTTGGATTGTCTTTAAAGCCTCAAAGAGGCAAATTTTTTTCTAACCGATCTGGATTACAACTAAATTATGACAAGTGTAGTGTACTATATGACGTATTGGATTACAAAAATATAACTCTTACATTACCGTGTAGTTAACCATTGGATATATCAGTGGATATAATCTGTATTTACAGTAGCAGTCAAAAGTTGACACACCCACTCATTCAAGGGTTTTTCTTAATGTTTGACTATTTTCTACATTGCAGAATAATAGTGGAGACATCAAAACTATGAAATAACACATATGGAATCATGTAGTATTCTGATCACTGACAATGATGAGACAGCCTATAGGGAGGAGGTCAAATCCCTGGCAGTGTGATGCCAGGACAACAATGTGAGCAAGGCAAAGGAGATGATCGTGGATTACAGGACAAGGAGGGCCAAACAGGGGCAGTAGTGGAGCAGGTCGAGAGTTTTCAAGTTCCTTGGTGTCCACATCACCAACAAACTATCATGGTCCAAGCACACCAAGACAGTCGTGAAGAGGGCACAACAACACCTTTCCCCTCAGGAGAATGAAAAGATTTGGCATGGGTCCTCAAATCCTCAAAAATATCTACAGCTGCACCATCGAGAGCATCCTGACCGATTGCATCACTGCCTGGTATGGCAACTGCTCGGCATCTGACCGTAAGGCACTACAGAGGGTAACCTGTTAGACACATGGCTACCACAGCATTCTGCAGCAATACGCCATCCCATCTGGTTTTTGACTAGGACTATCATTTGTTTTTCAACAAGACAACAACCCAACACACCTCCAGGCTGTGTAAGGGCTATTTTACCAATAAGGAGAGTGATGGAGTGCTGCATCAGATGACCTGGCCTCCACAATCCCCAAACAAATTGAGATGGTTTGGGATGAGTGAAGGAAAAGAAGCCAACAAGTGCTCAGCAAATGTTGTAACTCCTTCAAGACTGTTGGAAAAGCATTCCAGGTGAAGCTGGTTGAGAGAATGCCAAGAGTGTTCAAAGCTGTCATCAAGGCAACGGTGGCTATTTGAAGAATCTCAAGTATAAAATATATTTTGATTTGTTTAACCCTTTTTTTGTTACTACATGATTCCATATAATGTTATTTCATAGTTTTGATATCTTCACTATTTTTCTACAATGTAGAAAATAGTAAAAATAAAGAAAAACCCTAGTAGGTGTAATTAGTAGGTGTTCTAAAATGTTTGACTGGTAGTGTAGGTATTACAGAATCGGTCAGGGAGAGATTGAAAACGTCAGTGAAGACACTTGCAGGTTGGTGAGAGCATGCTCGGAGTACAAGTCCTGGTGATCCGTCTGGCCCCGCGGCCTTGTGAATGTTGACCTGTTTAAAGGTCTTGTTCACATCGGCTACGGAGAGTGTGATCACACAGTCGTCCTGAACAGCTGGTGCTCTCATGCATGCCTCATTGTCGCTTGCCTCGAAGCGAGCATAAAAGGCATTTAGCTCGTCTGGTAGGCTCGCGTCACTGGGCAGCTCGCGACTGGGTTTCCCTTTGTAGTCCATAATAGTTTACAAGCCCTGCCACATCCGACGAGAGTCAGAGCCGGTGTAGTAGGATTCCATCTTAGTGCTGTATTGACGCTTTGCCTGTTTGATGGTTGGTCTGAGGGCATAGCGAGATTTCTTATAAGCGTCCGGATTAGTGTCCCGCTCCTTGAAAGCGGCAGCTCTAGCCTTTAGTTCGGTGCCATGTAATCCATGGCTTCTGGTTGGGATATGTACTTGCGGTCACTGTGGGGACGACGTCGTCAATGCACTTATTGATGAAGCCGATGACTGAGCTGGTATACTCCTCAATGCCATTGGATGAATCCCGGAACATATTCTAGTCTGTGCTAGCAAAACTGGAGTGTAGCGTCCGTATCATCAGGAATCAGGAATCAGGATAGATTTATGGTCAGATTTGCCAAATGGATGGTGAGGGAGAGCGTTGTATGTATCTCTGTATGTGGAGTAAAGGTGGTCTAGAGTTTTTTTCCCTCTGGTTGCACATGTGACATGCTGGTAGATATTAGGCAAGCTGATGGAAAAGATGATTGTCAATAGATTGTCCTATTTCCTGGAGCACAGAGGTTTATTGAGTCAATGTCAAAGTGGATTCTGTAAAGGTAGATCTACCTTGGATGCATTAGTAAAGGTGAGCAATGAAATGGAAAAAAAATGGTAATGAAAGAAGTTTTGACATAGAAAATGACTACGATACTATTGGGGCTTCCTTGTATGCTGACGATGGAGCGATTTGGAAGAGGGGAAGGAATGTCTCTCGTGATCAAATCTATTCCACAAGCTATATTGGCAGTTGAAAGATGGTCGATTGACTATGTTCTTCTCAAAGAAGAATGTTGCTGCAGTTTTGCATGGAAAGCCTGTGGGTAGGGTTTCTATGTTCAAATATTTGAGTTTATGGTTCAATGAGAGATATAAATGGAAATATCATGTAATTAGAGTTGAAACAAAGTGTAACAAGGTGGTGAATCTCATGCTCTGTGGTTATGAATGGGGTGCTGACAGACAATCACTTATAGACAGCTATAGAGCTCTGATCAGAACAGCAATTGTTAATGGGCGAGTAGTTTATGGAACAGTTACTTCAGAGGCTGGCCAGAATACAGTATAGAGCTTTAAGTTTATGTATTCGTGCATTTAAATCAATACCTGTAAGTGCATTATTAGAAGAGGCAGGAGAGATGCCTTTGGACATACGCCAACAGAAGTTGTTGTTAGCTTATTGGCTTAGACTGAAAAGTTGTGAGGCTGGTCATCCCACTGCTACTGTTCTAGATGACTGTCAGGAATATACTAGTAGACAAGGCAGTGGTTTTGGTTGGACAGTTGGAAAGCTTGCTGATGAGAGTGGTCTGACGGTTTTTATTTTTTTTATTTTTTTAATTTTTTAATTTCACCTTTATTTAACCAGGTAGGCTAGTTGAGAACAAGTTCTCATTTGCAACTGCGACCTGGCCAAGATAAAGCATAGCAGTGTGAGCAGACAACAAAGAGTTACACATGGAGTAAACAATTAACAAGTCAATAACACAGTAGAAAACAAAGGGGGAGTCTATATACAATGTGTGCAAAAGGCATGAGGAGGTAGGCAAATAATTACAATTTTGCAGATTAACACTGGAGTGATGAATGATCAGATGGTCATGTACAGGTAGAGATATTGGTGTGCAAAAGAGCAGAAAAGTAAATAAATAAAAACAGTATGGGGATGAGGTAGGTGAAAAAGGGTGGGCTATTTACCAATAGACTATGTACAGCTGCAGCGATCGGTTAGCTGCTCAGATAGCTGATGTTTGAAGTTGGTGAGGGAGATAAAAGTCTCCAACTTCAGCGATTTTTGCAATTCGTTCCAGTCACAGGCAGCAGAGTACTGGAACGAAAGGCGGCCAAATGAGGTGTTGGCTTTAGGGATGATCAGTGAGATACACCTGCTGGAGCGCGTGCTACGGATGGGTGTTGCCATCGTGACCAGTGGAAGGTGTTGGATATTTGCCCCTCTGTGGTGACGGGGGATGTTCCTCATTGGTTACTACCAGATCCTGTTGTTGATTTAACCTTGTTAGAGAAAATAAAATATTGGTCAGAAGTATTGGTAGAATCGAAAGATAGGGTGTAGTAGTGAGATTCCGCTGGGTCCCAGTGTGAATGACATAGTAGATCAGGTAGCCAAAAGGCCTTTAAAACGAGATATCATTTATATCTGTACTCCATTGGGTAGAGGCGAGGCCAAAAGTAAGATTAGAGCCATTATTGTAATTGTAATTGTAATAAAATGGTCATACATGGACCATTTAGCTATTTTATTTAGAATTTTAAAACCCCTTTTAGGTATATATATTTTTTATATTACTTGATGAAATATTGAATTTGGTTTTTACTACTATAGCCCATAGAAACACATTGAATAACATATTCATAAATGGCAAAAAAGACAGTCAAAAAATAAATCATAAGGAAGGTTTGAAGTGTCTGTCCTTTATCTAGGAGATCTAAGAAAGTTCAGGAAGTATTTTTGTTGGCACAAAAACACTTCCTCCATACTACCATTCGTTTGTATAGGCAACCTTCAGACCAGTCCTGGGACACTTATTGGGGTCTGACGCTACAGAAGTTTTTGGGATGTCCTTGTGGTCTGAAAAACATTGCAGTAGCTCCACCACCTTCCACCGCAGAGGCAGAAGGCCGACTGTCGCAGAGAGTAGGATTTGGATTTGCAATTCAGGACATGCACTACAAAGCCAGACTGATTGCAGTAGCTCGGGTCCTTATTCTAGCATACCCGGAAGCTACACAGACAGAGAGAGAGGGACAGAAACAAACAGACAGAGAGTTCATCCAAAACATTGTACAATAATCGTCACTTAAATTAAACATGAAAGCTTGTCTGCATATTCTTTATACCATACCAACCTGTTAATGAAGGTAGGTATGAATAATGTGTATGAGCTGAGATGGCTAGGTTAACTTGTGTGTCGACCCACATTGCTAACGTAGCTGAACATGGAGCAAAGAGGGGAAGATGAGTGTGTGTGTGTGTTAGCGTACCAGATGCTGCCTGTGGCCAGTGACGGACTTCTCCGTCACACCGACGTCGGCTGATGCGGGGGATTGAGATGCTGCCCATGCAAAACAACTGATATCTCCAGCTTAAACTGATGGATTATGTTTGGGATTTTTAAAATGATGTTACTTAGATTGACGCACGGGTACTTCAATAGACTTTTACGGGATGACTATTTGCCTTGAAAGCAGCTCCTCAACAAGCATCAGCTGCTACTCAGGTGTAAAGTACATAAGTAAAAATACTTTAAAGTACTTTTTTTTGGTATCTGTACTTTACTTAACTATTTATATTTTTGACTACTTTTACTCCACTACATTCCTATAGAAAATGTCATTTTTACTCCCATACATTTGACCTGACAACCAAAAGTACCTACATTTTGAATGCTCAGGAAGGACAGAATTCTGCTCCATGCCCCTATCAATACAACATGTTACCATCCCTACTGCCTCTGATTTGGCAGACTCGCTGTACACAAATACTGTGTTTGTAAATTATTACTGAGTGTTGGAGTGTGCCCGTCTATCCGTAATTATAATTTTTTTAAACTAGAAAATCGTGCCATTTGGTTGGCTAAATATAAGGAATTTGCTGTATAGCATTTACTTTAACTCAAGTATGACAATTGAGTACACTTTCCACCACTGTATGCAAGTACATTTAAATACTTTTAGACTTTACTCAAGTAGTATTTTACTAGGTGAGTTTTACTTGAGAAATTTTCTATTAATGTACCCTTACTTTTACTCAAATATGACAATTTAGTACTTTTTCCACCATTGCTGCTACTCATTGCTAATCAGCGTCCAGACGTGTCCTCACTCCAAACCTGACCAAACAAACATACTTCCTCTTTGTTCTGCAGTGCATGTTGCATTGCACGTCACAGAGTGTACTAGCCTTAAGTTTTGCATCCCTCTTCCTCCTCTTCTATCTAGTATCTCTTAGGTTCTTCCAAGGATCTCTTGGGGGGGATTGCATTCACCACAGCAGCCTAACTCCCACGGCCTGAGGATGATGTCTACCAGCCTGAGGATGATGTCTACCAGCCTGAGGATGATGTCTACCAGCCTGAGGATGATGTCTACCAGCCTGAGGATGATGTCTACAAGCCTGAGAATGCTGTCTACAAGCCTGAGGATGATGTCTACAATCCTAACTCCCACGGCCTGAGGATGATGTCTACCAGCCTGAGGATGATGTCTACCAGCCTGAGGATGATGTCTACCAGCCTGAGGATCATGTCTACAAGCCTGAGGATGCTGTCTACAAGCCTGAGGATGATGTCTACAATCCTAACTCCCACGGCCTGAGGATGATGTCTACCAGCCTGAGGATGATGTCTACCAGCCTGAGGATGATGTCTACCAGCCTGAGGATGATGTCTACCAGCCTGAGGATGATATCTACCAGCCTGAGGATGATATCTACAAGCCTGAGGATGATGTCTACAAGCCTGAGGATGATGTCTACAAGCCTGAGAATGCTGTCTACAAGCCTGAGGATGATGTCTACAATCCTAACTCCCACGGCCTCAGGATGATGTCTACTAGCCTAACTCCCACGGCATGAGGATGATGTCTACCAGCCTGAGGATGATGTCTACAAGCCTAACTCCCACGGCCTCAGGATGATGTCTACCAGCCTGAGGATGATGTCTACAAGCCTGAGGATGCTGTCTACAGGCCTGAGGATGATGTCTACAATCCTAACTCCCACGGCCTCAGGATGACATCTACCAGCCTGAGGATGATGTCTACCAGCCTGAGGATGCTGTCTCCTCTTCCTGAATCCTCATTCTCACATTCCCTCAATAAATATTCTAAACCCATTTCAATGTCTGGTCCGTAAACTTGTGAAAAAATGAATATTGGGGATATTTGATATTCATAGTTGAACATTTAATTTCTGTAGGGTTGTCAACAGATTAGAATGGTTCAAAATGTAAAACAAGTTGTTTTTTTGTCTTCCTCCATTACACACATACAGATGTAACACAGACACAGGGTACAGGACTCCCCCATCCGAACGTACAACATCAACTGTGAAATGCCAGTCACCTGCCCAGAGTCTTGACTGATAAACAATTAAATATCACACCAGCCTGGCAAGTCGGGCGACGTAGTGCAACGTGTTCACAATTCACTAGACACCCTAATTGCTTTGTAGAACAATTGAACAAATAAATACAAGATTCTGTAGAAATCTTTTAAACACTAATAGCATCAATCCAACAAAAAATATATATTACAAATTCTTATTTTACATCGTGCAATAAAAACAATAACAAATTAAGAACAAGTATCATATTGATTATCTTCAAATGGTTTGGAGTTTTGTGTTTTGGATGTAAGGAGTGCCTCGATGCACACTGAAAATTGAGTTATAAATTACTGTGCTGAAATACTTACCATGAATACTCAATATCTGAACTGCACACACACACAAATGGAAATAAACACACCCTTCCCTTGAGGACGTTGCAACAGCATTTAATTTGATCAGAAAATGTACTATAAGCCCTGGAGGGGGGAAAAATCTGTTTGTGTGCGTCTGTGTGTTCCTGTGTGTGTGCAAACACTTGTGCATTTGCCCCTATTCAGATGTTACCCTGCATACTGTTGAGGGTGTCAACATTGATAAAGGTCAAACAAAACTGTACTAAGTTTGAATCACTCTTTCTATACAAGTGTACATTGTGCATGTATGCACTTTTGCATGTGTGTGTGTGACAGAGCGAGTCCTATGAATATCAGTAGAGCTGCAGAGTAGTGGCTCCTCTGACAGTGTCATCACAGGTTATAGGCTTGAGGGACCCAACCAGGAGAGAGGAGACAGATACAGGCTGAGGGGGCTGGCCAGGTTTTTGGTTAAAGTGGACAGCGTTGTCAGGACACAGGACAGGAGAAGAGGGAGGGTGACAGATGCCGTCTTATTTAATGAGCCTTCACCCGATTCCCCCACTTTCAATTTACGTGCTGTCCGATATTCCTACAATCCCCAAATAGATCCTCAAACACACATACAGAAGCACACACACACACGTCCCCCCTCCCCCATGTCTTGCTGCTGGCAGGTTAATCCTTGGAGTGTTTAATAATGAATTCATTAATGAATTTCCCTCCTTTAATTAGTACAGCTCGCCTGGTAGAACTGACGGGGTGCTGCTGTTGACCAGCTCTAGTACAGTAGAAAGAACACACACAGAGGTAGGTGTGTATGTGTTCAGTCTGCTGGCCTGTCTTTGTGAGAGGGGAAGTGACATAAGCCAGCAGCCATGAAACACATCCTGTCAGCACGCCCCAATCACAGCAATGGGCTCTGCCAGACCTGACACACACACACACACACACTCACCCACCCAGGAAGTCCACGCACACACCTTCCATAAGATAAGGAGACAACACACCCACACCACTCTGGTACATCCTCCCACCATATGCTGCCCCCTTCTCCATAATTCTCCCCTGACAGAAGGCCTACATCTTACGAGTTCCATCCCAACTTTGCTATTTAGTGACTTCTTTCATGATGATCTTAACTTTTGTTGTGCAGAAAGTTCATAATATTATTTTGTGTATTTTATTCATCCTGTCAGTGTATTTTTTTCCTACTCTGCATAGTTGGGAAGGGCTCATAAGCAAGCATTCACGTTAGAGTCTACACTCGTTGTATTCAGCGCATGTGAAAAATACAATTTCATTTTGATTTGATCTCTATGCATCATGTGTGAGAGAACCAGATACAGCTAGAGGAGAACGGTTGGCAAGGAGATGTATTATAGAACACAATCCATCCCTACCACAGTGGACCCAGGAAGAAAATCCCTACCACAGCGTATCCCAGAAGCAGTCACCACCATAATACCAGTCACCCAGAAAACATACATCTATACAACATAGTTTCAGGATTCTTTTGAATTCACCATTAACAAATCAGACATTGTGAAGATGTAAAGGGGATGAATCCACTGAACTGGTTTAATCTCCTATGAAGTTCATTTTAGATGTTAAAATGCCCTCTACTGGGCTGATAACACAGTACATCTAGTGTGGCATCCAAAACCCAACTAGATATAACTACATATTCATACATACATAAACACACACACACACACATACATACACAATACCAGTCAAAGGTTTGGAGACACTCAATCAATGTTTTTTCTTTATTTTGGACTATTTTCTACATTGTATAATAATAGTAAATACATCAAAGCTATGAAATAACACAGAATCACATAGTAACCAAAAATAAGTGTTAAACAACAACTGAAAGTAGCCTCCCTTTGCCTTGAGGACAGATTTACACATTGGTAAAAGTTCACTTGTGGAATTTCTTTCCTTATTAATGCGTTTGAGCCAATCAGTTGTGGTATACAGAAGATGGTATTTTACCAACTAGGGCTAAGTCCATATCATGGCAAGAACAGCTCAGATAAGCAAACAGAAACAACAGTCCATCATTAGTTTAAGATATGGTCAATCCAGAACATTAAGAACTTTGAAAGTTTCTTCAAGTGCAGTCGCAAAAACCATCAGGCACTATGATGAAACTGGCTCTAATGAGGACCACCACAGGAATGGAAGACCCAGAGTTAGCTCTGCTGCAGAGGATACGTTCATTAGTGTTAACAGCTCCAGACCAAATAAATGCTTCACAGAGTTCAAGTAACAGACATCTCAACATCAACTGTTCAGAGGAGACTGTGTGAATCAGGCCTTCATGGTCGAATTGCTGCATAGAAACCACTACTAAAAGGTCACCAACAAGAAGACGAGACTTACTTGGGCCAAGAAACAAGAACATGGACATTAGATCAGTGGAAATCTGATGAGTCTAAATTTGAGATTTTTGGTTCCAACCGCCGTGTCTTTGTGAGACACAGAGTAGGTGAAAGGATGAGCTCCGCATGTGGTTCCCACCGTGAAGCATGGAGGTGGTGGTGTGATGGTGCTTTACTGGTGACACTGTCAGTGATTTATTTAGAATTCAAGGCACACTTAACCAGCATTGCTACCACAGCATTCTGCAGCGATACACCATACCATATGGGTTGTACTTAGTGGGACTATTATTTGTTTTTCAACAGGGCAATGACCCAACACACCTCCAGGCTGTGTAAGGGCTATATGACCAAGGAGGAGAGTGATGTAGTGCTGCATCAGATGACCTGGCCTCAACAATAACCTGACCTCAACCCAATTGAGATGGTTTGGGATGAGTTGGACCGCAAAGTGAACGAAAAGCAGCCAACAAGTGCTCAACATATGTGGGAACTCCTTTGAGACTGTTGGAAAAGCATTCCAGGTGAAGCGGGTTGAGAGAATACCAAGCGTGTGCAAACCTGTCAAGGCAAAGGGTGGCTACTTTGAAGAATCAAAATATATTTTATTTTAATATATATTTTGATTTAACTTTTTTGGTTACTACATGTGTCATTTCATAGTTTGTCTTCACTACTATTCTACAATGTAGAAAAGACTAAAAATAAATTAAACTCCTTGAATGAGTAGGTGTATCCAAAGCTTTGACTGGTACTGTATGATTTACACACACACACATACACAGTATTCAGAAAGTATGCAGACCCCTTGACTATTTCCATATTTTGTTACGTTACATCCGTACTCCCCAATTAATTCAATCTTTCCCTCCACCCCCCTCAATCTGCATACAATACCCCATAATGACAAAGCAAAAACAGGTTTTTAGAAATGTTTGCAAATGTATAAATAACAGAAATACCTTATTTACAGAAGTATTCAGATCCTACTGAAATTGATTGGGCATGATTTGGAAAGGCACACACCTGTCTATTTAAAAGGTCCCACAGTTGCCAGTGTCAGAGCAAAAACCAAGCCATGAGGTCGAAGGATTGTCTGTATAGCCGAGACAGGATTGTATCGAGGACTGGTAGGCCACACAAGCTCACAGAACGGGATCGCCGAGTGCTGAAGTGTGTAAAAATAGTCTGTCAGACGCCATCTGCCCCAATGCATAGAACCACCTGTAAAGTTTGGTGGAGGAGGAATAATGGTTGGGGCTAAGCCCCTTAGTTTCAGTGAAGAGAATTCTTAATGCTACAGCATTCAATCAAATTCTAGACAATACTGTGCAACCGTTTGGTGAACGCCCTTTCCTGTTTCAGCATGACAATGCTCCCGTGCACAAAACGAGGTCCATACAGAAGTGGTTTGTCGAGCTCAGTGTGGAAGAACTTGACTGGCCTGCACAGAGCCCTGACCTCAACCACATCAAACAATTTAGGGATAAATTGTAACGCCGACTGCAAGTCAGGCCTAATCGCCCAACATCAGTAGCCGGCCTCACTAAGGCTCATGGCTAAATGGAAGCAAGTCCCCGCAGCAATGTTCCAACTTCTAGTGGAAAGCCTTCCCAAAAGAGTGGAGGCTGTTTAGGCAACAAAGGGGGGGGGGGGGGGGGGGGGGCAACTCCATATTAATGCCCATGATTTTGTAATGAGATGTTCGACGAGAAGGTGTCCACATACACAACATGACCTAAGGTATCTACAGAACTTAACATTGAAGGAAAGCCCATGGATAACCTTAAACATAATGAAAATGAGACTATTTTTTGGCAGAGACAACAAAACAAAGGACATTTAAACAAAAATGACTTGCTGAACATTCCAGGATTTCACAAAGGACAGACGATGACAACGGCTCCAAAGTAAAAAAATGATCAAGTTAGTTCTTCTTCTTCAAATGTTATTTTTTTATATTTATTGACACTTGGAATACTCATTTAAAAATATTTTACATTTTTTTTCTTTTTTTTTTAAATGAGCCTATACAACACAGTTTAATAGTGCAAATAAAACATTCATAATTTAAGAATCTTTCCCAGTATCATTGCAGGTTAAGTGCTAGAAATCTTTCTTTTCCTCTTTTTTATTTATTTTTTATAAACATGTGAGGCACAAGTTAGAGTTTAAGACTGAGATACTGCATTAAGACAATGCTACATTTTGGAGAAGAGACTTGCTCAAGTGCCTTGTTCACCAGCAACACCAGTCAGTCCACAATAGTGGGTGTATCAATATAATAACATATCCTTTAAGAAAACATATAGTTCAGACATTTTAAAAGACAGATAGGGAACACAGAATGCCAACGGAGAACCACGTAAAAAAGGCCTTTCTACTATCTTCAGAGGTTTGAGAAGCACACCTGGAACAGGAGCAAACTTTGGGGCAGCTTCCCGGACAAAGACTACGCTTAGTCCTGAACTAAAAAGCACTTTCAATCATTTAGCATCATTTTGGGTGCAGGACTAGGCTGAATATTTGTCTGGGAAACAGCCCCTTCGTGCATGTGTCAGGGCTCTGTTGTGTGTTCCTGGTCACAAGAGGACTCTCTGCTGAAAAATATTCTGTCCCTGATGGTTAGGCTTCCATCACAGTTTTCACAACTACTGTCACAGGGTAGGGGGCTGGAGCTATGGGGGACCCCCGAGTCATGGCTGTAGCCTAGACCTGATGATGTGGTGCTGGAGAGGCAGAGAGAATAGGATGAGAGCACTCAATGAGTAAAAGGTCAGAGGTCATGTGCCCATTTCGGCTTATACAATTTCTCCGTCAACAGTTCAGCAACTTTGTGCATTTATTCCATGGACAATCGTCTCTGTGGTGAGTCAATCAACGGATGACATTGAAAAACCATCACTCAATCCGTACATTTTGAACAAGAAGTCACAACGTGCCTGTACGCTTACCTTTCTCCGTTCGAGTCGCAGTACTCCTTGCGGCTCTTCTCTACGGGGAAGCGTGTGCGGTGGCAGTCACTACACATCTGGATGGCCTGGGCCACTGTGTAGCGTGTCTGGCCCGAGACACACGCCTCCATCTTGGTCACGCTGAGCTGGGATTGGAGGAAAAGGTGCACTCTGCTGTCAGAGAGCAGCAGGGGGTCCTGGAGGACACTGATGAGAAAGATCTACCCAATTAAAGAACATCAGCCAAAAAACTAGCAGTAGATACATACAACGATCAATAACACCATACAGTTAGTCGGAAGTTTACATACAGCTTAGCCAAATACATTTAATCCTAGTAAAAATTACCCGTCTTAGGTCAGTTAGGATCACCAGTTTATTTTAAGAATGTGAAATGTCAGAAGAGAGAGAAGTAGTAGAGAGAAGGATTTATTTCATCACATTCTCAGTGGGTCAGAAGTTGCCATACACTCAATTAGTATTTGGTAGCATTGCCTTAAATTGTTTAACTTGGGTCAAACATTTCGGGGAGCCTGGCACAAGCTTCCCACAATAAGTTGGGTGAATTTTGGCCCATTCCTCCCGACTGAGTCAGGTTTGTAGGCCTCCTTGCTCGCACCTGCTTTTTCAGTTCTGCCCGCAAATGTTCTATAGGATTGAGGTCAGGGCTTTGTGATGGCCACTCCAATACCTTGACTTTGTTGTCCTTAAGCCATTTTGCCACAACTTTGGAAGGATGCTTGGGGTCATTGTCCATCTGGAAGACCCATTTGCGACCAAGCTTTAACTTCCTGACTGATGTCTTGAGATGTTGCTTCAAAATATCCACAATTTTCCTTCCACATGTAGCCATCTATTTTGTGAAGAGCACCAGTCCCTCCTACAGCAAAGCACCCCCACAACATGCTGCCACCCCATGCTTCATGGTTGGGATGGTACGTTTGGCTTGCAAGCCTCCCACTTTTTCCTCCAAAACAAAATAATGGTCATTATGGCCAAACAGTTCTATTTTTCCAGAGGACATTTCTCCAAAAAGTTATATCCTTGTCCCCATGTGCAGTTCCGAACCGTAGTCTGGCTTTTTTATGGCGGTTTTGAGCAGTGGCTTCTTCCTTACTGAGCGGCGTTTCAGGTTATGTCGATATAGGACCCGATTTACTGTGGATATAGATACCTTTGTACCTGTTTCTTCCATCATCTTCACAAGGTCCTTTGCTGTTGTTCTGGGATTGATTTGCACTTTTCCCACCAAAGTATGTTCATCTCTAGGACACAGAACAAGTCACCTTCCTGAGCGGTATGAAGGCTGCGTGGTCCCATGGTGTTTATACTTGCGCACTATTGTTTGTACAGATGAATGTGGTACCTTCAGGCGTTTGGAAATTGCTCCCAAGTATGAACCAGACTTGTGGAGGTCTGAATCTTTTTTTTCTTCTGAGGTCTTTGCTGATTTCTTTTGATTTTCCCATGATGTCAAGCAAAGAGGCACTGAGTTTGAAGGTAGCCTTGAAATACATCCACAGGTACACTTCCAATTGACTGAAAATATGTAAATTAGCCTATCAGAAGCTTCTAAAGCCATGACATCATTTTCTGGAATTTTCCAAGCGGTTTAAAGGCACAGCCAACTTAGTGTATGTAAACTTCTAACCCACTGGAATTGATATACAGTGAATTAATCTGTCTGCAAACAATTGTTAGAAAAATGACAAAGTAGATGTCCTAACCAACTTGCCAAAACTATAGTTTGTTAACAAGAAATGTGTGGAGTGGTTGAAAAATGAGTTTTAATGACTCCATCCTAAGTGTATGTAAACTTCCGGCTTCAACTGTAAGTCTTAGAGACATTACAACAGTGTGTGTTAGGAGGTTGAATTAATTGTTATTCTGAGCACTCTGGTACCCTATGCCAAAGCACTACAACAGGAGAATTTGATAAGGAGATTGTTTGGCAATCAGATGACAAGACTACAATCAAAAGGGTTCCTGTAAGCTATCCGCACAGGACAGCGGATTGTCATTATCCCTACACTTACTTGTAGTCTGAAGTGATAAGTCTACTGGGGTCTGTGCGTGTCAGTCATCTCTGCCTTGGAGAAATGTCAGTGTTTCTACCACAACGCCTTCTAGAGCATATATACCACCTGTTTAAGTCCATTTTTCACACGGCTGACTAGAACTTGGCAATGTGGACAAAATTCCATATCGTGATAAATTGCCTGAATTGATGAAAAAAATCAAATAGTACGTTTAAAATCCATTTTTTATTCTAATTTAAAACTACTACTTTGGCAATTGTAGCCATCAATTGTCCCTTTAATCCATATCAGACAACCTTCTAAATTTCAAACGCAACATTTCTCTAGTATAGGCTACTTATCGTAATGAAGGATATCAGCAAAATGCCGGCAATGAGTGAGCGATCGGTATGGTCAGTGTCGATCATTTTTGGCTTATCGTTTCAGCTCTATGGCTGACATGATAAATACCCACTGGTTGAACCAACGTGCAAGACAGTTGAACTGACGTTTGTGCCCAGTGGGTAATGTTGTAAAAGACTACAGTTCTCCTGAAATGTTTTAATTATTGTGATAAACATATTTTGCCAGGACAACTTATTGGACCGGCTTAATTTCACTCCTGGTCATCAGTACGTAATGTTTTGTTTCAACACGTTAAAAGTGTGGAGTGGAGGAAATTAATGAAGTAGCCACAAGATGGCGTTTGGTGCCATAAAACCATGGGTATAACTTTTATACAGGGCAAGCAGAGGGTTTCCAAAACAAATGTCAAAATACCAACAACAATAATAATAAACTGAATTAATTAGATAGCAGGCCTCAATTCCAAATAAATGGCTGCAGCAAATGTTTCCTAATGCACACAAGGGGATCTACACCACAGATTGATATGGACTGCTTGACCTGATTACTAGAGGTAGGAAAACATCTGGCAAACTGACTTTGGTTGCATCAGACCCACTGATGGGCTATATCTAGATTCTAGTTCATCCCTTCAAGCCGTCTGAACATGCACAAACTCCACAAATGCACAAACTGGTAGTCATTCACAAGGCTGAGGGTGAGAGGGGAAGTGAGGAGAGGAATAGAAGAGGACACTGACGTCTCTAGAAACTCCTGTAGACCCTTCATCCTCTGGTTGACCTGATAGGGGTTGTTCAGACTGAAGAACGGATTCCAGGGAGGTAATTTGGGCAACTCTCTGGAAAGAGAACACATTGAACACCTTATTGGATACACAAAACATTGGAAAAATAATAATAATAATAATAATGCTTTATAATAAACTCAAGTCATAAGTTTGGACTTCATACAGTGTGACTAGTGGACCCCTGGTAAGGATACAGTGTGACTAGTGGACCCCTGGTAAGGATACAGTGTGACTAGTGGACCCCTGGTAAGGATACAGTGTGACTAGTGGACCCCTGGTAAGGATACAGTGTGACTAGTGGACCCCTGGTAAGGATACAGTGTGACTAGTGGACCCCTGGTAAGGATACAGTGTGACTAGTGGACCCCTGGTAAGGATACAGTGTGACTAGTGGACCCCTGGTAAGGATACAGTGTGACTAGTGGACCCCTGGTAAGGATACAGTGTGACTAGTGGACCCCTGGTAAGGATACAGTGTGACTAGTGGACCCCTGGTAAGGATACAGTGTGACTAGTGGACCCCTGGTAAGGATACAGTGTGACTAGTGGACCCCTGGTAAGGATACAGTGTGACTAGTGGACCCCTGGTAAGGATACAGTGTGACTAGTCGACCCCTGGTAAGGATACAGTGTGACTAGTCGACCCCTGGTAAGGATACAATGGGCAAGTGCCTACCCTGTGTATGCATCATTGCTTTAGGAGTGAACAAATGATGCAGTGAAGAAGGCCATCAGTGAAGTATCCCAGGGTTATACGTACATGAGCATAGCATTGTCCTGCAGACGCTGCCGGAGCCAAACAAACTCACTGTACTGCCTACGCACACAGGACGTCTTCTTCCTAAAACACATGCTATTGGTCTACACTCAGGAAGCAGGAAGAACAGACAGGAAGGAAGAGGTTGCCAGTAAATCACCTCAGATTCCTCGTTATATCAGAAGCTGAAGATAATGTTTAATGATGATAAGATGATCAAGCAGAGCGTGCCATGCAAGTACAGTACTCACATGTAAACAGATCTCGTAGTCGATGTGCGTGTGCCAGAAGTCATCTTTGTGGAACTGTGGATCCTGGACCCAAACACTGACAAACTCCTTCAAAAGCCCCCAAAACAAAGTGTTGTTCAGAGGTGAAGTGTGCCTCAGATAGATAGAAACCACGCACATCCCTATCTTTTTTTCACACAAGAACAATGAGGCCACAGGATAGGAAACCTTTCAGCAGAAATATCACCTAACCTCCTCAATCATCCACGAAAAAAACAAATATATAGGTCAAATCCACAAAATGAGATTGAGGCTTAATATGGAGAATGAATAAGATCACCAAAAGCTACAGCATGTGCACGTTTTTGTTCCAGACCAGCATCAAAATACTAACCAAGAATATTAGCTCTGGTTAAATAACATAAGCTCTCCGGGAGCAGGATTAGTGACTACTGCTGTAATAGAGTAATGAGACGGATCGATCACGCACCTGTTTCATTAGACTGTCAAGCCTGTCCATTGTAGAATGGAATCTGAGGGGGCAGAAACAGGGCAGAGACAATTGGGAAACAGTGAGGCAAGAATGAGATTATAACATGTTGTGCTTTTGTCTATTAACCACTGTCTCTATGCAGTTATATGAGTCAGTTCGAAGGGGTTCTTTCTCACAGAAAAACAGATGCACTCAGCAATGTTTAGTCAAACAGTCAAAGTCCACTGTTCTCAACCCAAGATGCCCAAAAGAGCACAGGGAGCATATTTTGGCAAAACAGCAAACCTCAACTGCTTAGAGAAGAACAACCTAAACTGCATGAGCGCTCTAACAACACAAGCCATTGTAAAAAAAAAAGAAGGTAAAAATGTCCTAGGAAGTGGATTTGCTACGAGAAGAGAAATCTGCTTTATCCATAAACAGCTTACCCACTCAGTGGTAAAACAGCACAACACAGCCCTGTAAACAACACAAAGCCTAGGTAAGCATGTGGCACGCTGCAAAAGAGTAAAGCTACAAGGTATACAGGACTAGGGTAAACACCGACACAAATTACATTCATATAAAACTAAGTTTATACTGTACTGGCAAACTTTGGAAAGTATAGACCTTTGTAAAGGCTTTTGAGAACGAGTGGAAATGAACCATGGAACGTCAGATCTCCTGGTGCGTCTGTAAACAGCTGTTCCATTGCCGCTGTAAACAGCTAGCTAACTTAGTCTAGTTCTCTCAAGGTTCAAATTACAATAGTATTTGCGGGTGGGATGGTCCTTATGTCCAGGGACAAATATATTTGAGAAAATTAAAGTTGACAGATTTTGCAAAGAAGCATCGCATACATTGTCTGAATGAATATTAACGTTAGCAGCAGGAGATGGCGGCACCAGGATTATGTGTAGCACATGGTTAACTATAATAGGTGGGTAATAAGGTTCATGTCAGCTAGCTAGCTACATATAAGTATGATAGACAGCCATCCAATATTTGTTTTCAAACGTTAGCTTGATCTGCTAAAAACAATGTTAGCTACCTAGCTAGTGAACAGATTCAGTCACAAAGAGAGAAATGGGACAATACAAAAACAACGGAATATCCAATGGTATATCACCTGAGTATAATGAAGTACGTCCTGGTCTAATTGAGATGTTTCCTAACCTCGGTTACAGAGACCCGTGAAAGCTGTTACACTCTGTCTGCGGCTGAAAGTCCCAACGAATGTGCCAAGTCCTGGAGAGACTAAAAGGGTCTCTCTCCAATGGGTTATATATGCTATTGGTTTACTGTTACAGTTGGTTGTAGGACTACACAAATACTGTTAAAAGTATCAATGCATAGATGTAGAAAATGCATGGCCAACCTTGCTCCCTGAGATCTAGCTGCTGGTTTCTGTTCCGGCCCAACCCTGACATTCTGCTTATTATTTGTATTAGACACTATTCAATCATCTTGTTTTGGAATAAGATGAACGTCTACACACACAAAACCATGACATTTGTTGGGATAGGATAACAGTACTTCAGATCTCAGGGTGGGTGACATCACCACACCATGGCTACTAGGGCTTGGCTTCACTTTGTCTTTCCTTGATTGCTCACATCCTATCTGCCCACCTGTATTGGAGGAGAAGGTACAAGGTCCCTCCCCTCTGATCTTCTCCAATGGGTTTTTAGAAGGAGAGGAAGGATGATTTGAGAAAGAGCCTAGCACTCACCTGTCAACTAGCTCACATGCTACACATTCAGCCCGCTGCTAAACCCATTAACCTCCTCATCAACATCAGCAGCCAGCAGAGCCAACTGTGTGAACTAAGTCAATCTAGCACCCAAATAATTCATTTTAAAAGGCATTCATTCTGCTAAACTGACTCCGATCACACCGTCGGCAGGTGAGTTCTACGGTCGGTGGCGTAGGAGGTGAAAGGGGTGTGACTGTAGCAGAGGTAAGCTGCAGGTGAGTTCTACTGTGGGGTGTGACTGTAGCAGAGGTAAGCTGCAGGTGAGTTCTACTGTGGGGTGTGACTGTAGCAGAGGTAAGCTGCAGGTGAGTTCTACTGTGGGGTGTGACTGTAGCAGAGGTAAGCTGCAGGTGAGTTCTACTGTGGGGTGTGACTGTAGCAGAGGTAAGCTGCAGGTGAGTTCTAGTAACCTCTGATGTCATCCCCCCGAGACGTAGTGTCTCCGGTCTGTCATGAATGTATCTACAGTATATTTTAATACCGTAAGCATCTCAGCTGCGGGAGGATCTCCTCCTGTGATTTTGTGCTGATTTGCTTCATTCTGCAGTCTTACTTCTACAGTGGTTGGCATGGTAGCGACAAGTGTCATTGGATTATTGTTTGCGCCATACAGGGATAGAACTCATACATTACAGGGCAACTCTGCAGTCCATGTAAAAGTGACACTTCACTGTGGTCACTCTGCAGGGTTTTTCTCTCTTGCCTCCACTATCCGTGCTCTACCATTTCGGTTACAGTGGATGTGAGATGATTTATGGCATGCATGCCCAATTTAGACATACAGTATGATTGGATTAGTATTGGCTTAGTGGGCATGTCCAATGAATAGGGATGAAACAGTTACCAGTTTCACAATAAAATTCCTGATGATTATTATTACCGTTTCAAATGATCATTAAAACTGTGTTTGATTACCATGGTTTGAAAAACTCACGGTAAATACTGTCCAGCATCAACCAAAGTTGGACTGTTGCTGACGCAGGCGCGGCAATGTGGGTTTTGTTTTGTGTGAAAACATGGCGGAAGGCAGTGACAGCGCTCTGGAGTTTTTTCGGCCTTTTAAGAGGACCAAATTTGAAGTGTGGTCGTATTTTGGGTTTTACAAGAGTGCTGAGGGAAACTTAATCGAAGATGGTCACCCTGTCTGCAGAACATGCAAAATATATATATTTTTAAATGAATATTATTTAAATCGCTGCGAAAGGACCCTTCAAATCTTTTGAGTCATCTTCGTGACCACCACCCACTACTTTATAGCGAATGCAAGGTAAGTTAACTTTTAGCTCAATGCATAATGTGGGGACTTCAGAATGTGGGAAAATGTCATGGTTTGTCTGTCCAACTGGCTAATAGCTTGTGAATAATGTAAACTGAAGCTTTCAGTGTTACCTACTCATGTATAAACACTACATGTTGTTCTGCAGCTGTATGTGTCGTGTGTCTGCAGACTCTATTCTCCCATTGCACATGATAACACGTTATGTAGTTTAGTCACACAACCAACATATATTGTTCAATTAAAATTCAGCCGATGTTGACTTGGTTGTAAAAGTGTTCCAACAGGAGACTCCTATATTTATGTCAATTGTTGGGCTCATTGCAATTACTATCACTGTCTTCTTTAAGACTCATTTGTATGTATGTAAATTGTGCATGGGGTTATTGCATATACTCAAATACAACACAGAAAATAGACTGTGTGTCTGTGTGAAAAATAATGTAACACTCAAAATAATAATACATTTACTGTTCCCTTGTTTAGAATGGGAGTGCAGCAGGCAAACCTAGTGCTGCTACTGGTCCCTTGTTTAGAATGGGAGTGCAGCAGGCAAACCTAGTGCTGCTACTGGTCCCTTGTTTAGAATGGGAGTGCAGCAGGCAAACCTAGTGCTGCTACTGGTCCCTTGTTTAGAATGGGAGTGCAGCAGGCAAACCTAGTGCTGCTACTGGTCCCTTGTTTAGAATGGGAGTGCAGCAGGCAAACCTAGTGCTGCTACTGGTCCCTTGTTTAGAATGGGAGTGCAGCAGGCAAACCTAGTGCTGCTACTGGTCCCTTGTTTAGAATGGGAGTGCAGCAGGCAAACCTAGTGCTGCTACTGGTCCCTTGTTTAGAATGGGAGTGCAGCAGGCAAACCTAGTGCTGCTACTGGTCCCTTGTTTAGAATGGGAGTGCAGCAGGCAAACCTAGTGCTGCTACTGGTCCCTTGTTTAGAATGGGAGTGCAGCAGGCAAACCTAGTGCTGCTACTGGTCCCTTGTTTAGAATGGGAGTGCAGCAGGCAAACCTAGTGCTGCTACTGGTCCCTTGTTTAGAATGGGAGTGCAGCAGGCAAACCTAGTGCTGCTACTGGTCCCTTGTTTAGAATGGGAGTGCAGCAGGCAAACCTAGTGCTGCTACTGGTCCCTTGTTTAGAATGGGAGTGCAGCAGGCAAACCTAGTGCTGCTACTGGTCCCTTGTTTAGAATGGGAGTGCAGCAGGCAAACCTAGTGCTGCTACTGGTCCCTTGTTTAGAATGGGAGTGCAGCAGGCAAACCTAGTGCTGCTACTGGTCCCTTGTTTAGAATGGGAGTGCAGCAGGCAAACCTAGTGCTGCTACTGGTCCCTTGTTTAGAATGGGAGTGCAGCAGGCAAACCTAGTGCTGCTACTGGTCCCTTGTTTAGAATGGGAGTGCAGCAGGCAAACCTAGTGCTGCTACTGGTCCCTTGTTTAGAATGGGAGTGCAGCAGGCAAACCTAGTGCTGCTACTGGTCCCTTGTTTAGAATGGGAGTGCAGCAGGCAAACCTAGTGCTGCTACTGGTCCCTTGTTTAGAATGCGAGTGCAGCAGGCAAACCTAGTGCTGCTACTGGTCCTTTGTTTAGAATGCGAGTGCAGCAGGCAAACCTAGTGCTGCTACTGGTCCCTTGTTTAGAATGGGAGTGCAGCAGGCAAACCTAGTGCTGCTACTGGTCCCTTGTTTAGAATGGGAGTGCAGCAGGCAAACCTAGTGCTGCTACTGGTCCCTTGTTTAGAATGGGAGTGCAGCAGGCAAACCTAGTGCTGCTACTGGTCCCTTGTTTAGAATGGGAGTGCAGCAGGCAAACCTAGTGCTGCTACTGGTCCCTTGTTTAGAATGGGAGTGCAGCAGGCAAACCTAGTGCTGCTACTGGTCCCTTGTTTAGAATGGGAGTGCAGCAGGCAAACCTAGTGCTGCTACTGGTCCCTTGTTTAGAATGGGAGTGCAGCAGGCAAACCTAGTGCTGCTACTGGTCCCTTGTTTAGAATGCGAGTGCAGCAGGCAAACCTAGTGCTGCTACTGGTCCCTTGTTTAGAATGCGAGTGCAGCAGGCAAACCTAGTGCTGCTACTGGTCCCTTGTTTAGAATGGGAGTGCAGCAGGCAAACCTAGTGCTGCTACTGGTCCCTTGTTTAGAATGGGAGTGCAGCAGGCAAACCTAGTGCTGCTACTGGTCCCTTGTTTAGAATGCGAGTGCAGCAGGCAAACCTAGTGCTGCTACTGGTCCCTTGTTTAGAATGGGAGTGCAGCAGGCAAACCTAGTGCTGCTACTGGTCCCTCATCTACAGTTGTGACAAACGCTGAGCAAGCATTTAAAAGGCAGGCTGCTTACGCACGCACATCAAAACATGCTCAAGACCTCACTGTAGCCCTTTCCTATTACATTGCAAAGGACATGATGCCATTTCATATTGTTGAGAGGCCTGGCTTTCTGAGGCTGATGAAGGTTGCCGTGCCTCACTACAAAGTGCCATCACAAACATTATTTTCCAAGACTGAAATCACAAATCTGTACAACCAGGTTAAAGCTGATGATGGAAAAAGTTTGGCTCAAAGCACATGGTTGGCTGCAACTACTGACCTCTGGAGTTGTCAACCCTACATCAGCTTCATTATCCATTACCTCACCCCAGACTGGCAACTAGAATCAATTGAATTGGAAACACAGTTCTTTCCAGATGATCACTCGGCTCACAACATCAGTTTTTTGAGAATATGTTGGAAGAGTGGTGGGGGGGGGGGGGGGGGGGGGGGGGGGTCGTCAACAACAAAGACCTGGTCTTTAACCACAGACAATGCAACAAGCATGATCAAGGCTTTTGAAGGGTTCTGTGGCTTGGGTGCTTTGGCCGTAATTTTAAGCAGGCCATCTCAAGGGCTTTGAAAATTCAGAGAGTTGACACAGCAGTCAAGGCCTGCCATCATCTGGTCCAAGGCTTCTCGCGGAGCTGGAAGAGAAAGAGAGAATTGAGAGAAAAGCAAGCTGCCCTCAAGATGCCACAGAAGGCTCAGATCCATGATGATGTGGTAACCCGATGGGGTCTAAACACAAGATGCTTGAGCGTTTCCTCAGCCAAAAGCAGCCAGTCTGTGTGACACTGCCTGGAGAAAGAGAAACATGGCATCTGATGCCCAAGGATGCCGACATAAGTGTCATGGGAGCAACTGTGCCAGCTCCTTGAACCTCTGAGAAAGTTTACAGGTGCACTTGCTTCAGAGACACGAGTGACACAGTCTGCCATCAAGCCTGTCCTGGACCACATCACCCATGATGTTCTGGTGGAAAAGGATACAGAGCCATCCCTGACCCGGGGAGATGAAAAGGATACAGAGCCATCCCTTACCCGGGGAGATGAAAAGGATACAGAGCCATCCCTGACCCGGGGAGATGAAAAGGACACAGAGCCATCTCTGACCCGGGGAGATGAAAAGGATACAGAGCCATCTCTGACCCGGGGAGATGAAAAGGATACAGAGCCATCTCTGACCCGGGGAGATGAAAAGGATACAGAGCCATCTCTGACCAGGGAGAGGAAAAGGATAGAGACATCCCTGACCCAGGGAAATTAAAAGGATACAGAGCCATCCCTGACCAGGGAGATGAAAAGGATACAGAGCCATCCCTGACCCAGGGAGATGAAAAGTGTAATGAGAGAAGACCTTAACAACAGATACACAGAGAAAGCAAAGAGTCATGCACATGGCTTGTTTCATTGACCCCCGCTTCAAAAGGAGCTTTTTAGATGAGCCTGAGGCTGCAAAAGTTGACACTGATAGCTGTGTCCAGGAAGCCTTGAAGCTAACAGCTGTGTCCAGGAGGCCTTGAAGCTGACAGCTGTGTCCAGGAGGCCTTGAAGCTGACAGCTGTGTCCAGGAGGCCTTGAAGCTGACAGCTGTGTCCAGGAGGCCTTGAAGCTGACAGCTGTGTCCAGGAGGCCTTGAAGCTGACAGCTGTACAAGTCAGGGAAGAACCACAAAGCACCAGCAGCACCTCCACCACCGGCATCGGAGGGGAAAGGCCTGGCTGGGTTGCTGAGAAAGATCACCTCTCTGCTGCCTTGTTGACAGAGAGATCAAGGTCTACCTGTCTCTGCCACCCATTCCAGCAGAACAGGATCCACTGGTGTGGTAGAGGGGCCATGCATCAGAGCTGCCTCAGCAGAACAGGATCCACTGGTGTGGAGGAGGGGGCCATGCATCAGAGCTGCCTCAGCAGAACAGGATCCACTGGTGTGGTGGAGGGGCCATGCATCAGAGCTGCCTCAGCAGAACAGGATCCACTGGTGTGGTGGAGGGGCCATGTATCAGAGCTGCCTCAGCAGAACAGGATCCACTGGTGTGGAGGAGGGGGCCATGCATCAGAGCTGCCTCAGCAGAACAGGATCCACTGGTGTGGTAGAGGGGCCATGCATCAGAGCTGCCTCAGCAGAACAGGATCCACTGGTGTGGTGGAGGGGGCCATGCATCAGAGCTGCCTCAGCAGAACAGGATCCACTGGTGTGGTGGAGGGGCCATGCATCAGAGCTGCCTCAGCAGAACAGGATCCACTGGTGTGGTGGAGGGGCCATGCATCAGAGCTGCCTCAGCAGAACAGGATCCACTGGTGTGGTAGAGGTGCCATGCATCAGAGCTGCCTCAGCAGAACAGGATCCACTGGTGTGGTGGAGGGGGCCATGCATCAGAGCTGCCTCAGCAGAACAGGATCCACTGGTGTGGTGGAGGGGGCCATGCATCAGAGCTGCCTCAGCAGAACAGGATCCACTGGTGTGGTGGAGGGGCCATGCATCAGAGCTGCCTCAGCAGAACAGGATCCACTGGTGTGGTGGAGGGGGCCATGCATCAGAGCTGCCTCACCTTGCCAGGAAGCTTTGGTGTATCCTAGCAACCAGTGTGCCATCGGAGAGTGTTCAGTGCCAGCAGGCCCATTGTCTCCCCTCGCAGATCACTACTTAAACCGGACAAAGTAAATATGCTGACATTTTACATTTCAATCTCAAGTGAACAAAGATGCATACATACTGGATGTTAGGCCAACAGCTCCTAAGTTCTTTATGAAGGAGAGAACGGACATACAATCAGTGGTGTTCATTTGATTTGTTTACACATTGTGTTATTTTAATGTAAAGACCTGCACATTGGATGTGTTTACATACGGTTGTATTGTTCTTACATGCACATTGTGTTATTTTAATGTAAAGACCTGCACATTGGATGTGTTTACATACGGTTGTATTGTTCTTACATGCACATTGTGTTATTTTAATGTAAAGACCTGCACATTGGATGTGTTTACATACGGTTGTATTGTTCTTACATGCACATTGTGTTATTTTAATGTAAAGACCTGCACATTGGATGTGTTTACATACGGTTGTATTGTTCTTACATGCACAGTGGATGTGTTTACATATGGTTGTATTGTTCTTACATGCACATTGCTTTACTTGTGTTGCTTTTATTTGCACATTTGATTTGCTTACTTACAGTTGTGTTCATTAAAACCTGCACTAGGGAAACTTTTACCTCATGGCCACATTGTGCCATCTTTAAAAAAAATGTAAAATCCTGTCTCGGAGCTCTTCAGACAATTGCTTCGACATCATGGCTTGGTTTTTGCTCTGACATGCACTGTCAACTGTGGGACCTTCTATAGACAGGTTTTGTGCCTTTCCAAATCATGTTCAATCAATTGACTTGACCACAGGTGGACTCCCATCTCAAAGATGACCAATGGAAACTGGATGCACCTGAGCTAAATTTCGAGTGTCATAGCAAATGGTCTGAATATTTATGTAACTTTTTAATACATTTGCAAAAATGTCTAAAACCTGTTTTTGCTTTGTCATTATTGAGTATTGTGTGTAGGTTGATATTTTTTTATTCTATTCAATCCATTTTAGAATAAGGCTGTCACATAACAAAATGTGGAAAAAGGGAAGGTCTGAATACTCCGAATGCACCGTATACACAAAAGTATGTGGACACCCCTTCGAATTAGTGGATTCGGCTATTTCAACCACTGTATAGTGTATCATAGAATGCCTCCTCTCCAACAAGGGAGTTTGTCAAATTTCTGCCCTGCTAGAGCTGCTCCGGTCAACTGTAAGTGTCGTTATTGTAAAGTGGAAACGTCTAGGAGCAACACCGGCTCAGCCGCAAAGTGGTAGGCCACATAAGCTCACAGAACAGGATCGCCGAGTGCTGAAGCACGTAAAAATCTGTCGAACGCCATCTGCCCCAATGCATTATGTAAACAATGTGGCTGTCAAACATTGGAATCGTATGCTAGCTACATTTAGTTTAGTTATATTTTTGGCTGTCGTGTTAGAAATTCATCTAGCTGGCTAACAAGGTAAGCTGATTTCTCTACCTTTACATCATGCTAGCTAGCTCTGTGGTTACTTGCTGTGCTAGCCAAATGTAACACCACCAGAGCAAAGCGGATAATTAAACAGGAAATGAACTGTCTGATTATGTTGTTTAGTGGATCTGGTAGCAACAAGTCAATGTTTTTTTTATAACTATTTTCTTCTGTTTTAGTTTTTTGGGGATCAAGAAACACGAACTTGTGATTGCTAGCCAACTAGCTAGCTATAAGCGCTGGATGTGTACTGGTGAACCTCTTGGTTGCGTGTGTATTATAGAACGTGCTATTGTTTTGACAATTGAAAGGGTCTATTAAAGAGACAGAACATTGAAGAAGAACTGGGCAAAAGACATGCTACAATAGGCAAATGTTAATTGGACATCAATGGATATTGGTTTGTTGAGAAAATAAATCAAGAACTGCTAAAACATTTCCCACTTCTAATGAAATAACACTGAACATATGAATTAATAATGAGATTTATAGAACCTGGGAGACTATTTCTTTATCCATGTGGCCCCGGGCCCTAGGGGACATCTGTTTTTGGAGAGCCAATCTTTCAGGGTACAGTGGAGACTCATTTTTCCTTACAACAAGAGCTATTCACATTTCAGAGAGACTCATGTTTCCTCCACTCACTGCCACTTCCAAGAACTGAGGACAGGATACAGGGATAATTAACCTACTCAAACAGAGCCCTGTGCAGAGAGTCTAATGCCAACCTCTCACCAGAAAAGGCTATCAACTAACCCAATCCTATTAAACATCACATGATATTATTCGTGCCACTATTGGCCAGTTAACAGCACAACAGATCATCTAATTTACTGAGATTGAGTTAAACTCCCTATGCATGGCTAACTTTACACAGCATGACTGACTGATAACATGTAGATATGCATCAACAAATCTGGCAAATCAGTTATATGCCACAGAATTGAATACATTGCGTATAATTCTATGGTAACCTATTAATAATAATTCAATAGTCATTGTACCAGAAATGCAGAGCTGTGTCTGACTTCTTGTTCACATTGGCAGTTTGAAGTGACTCAAATCAACAACAACAAAAATGTCATATACAATATTCATTTTTTCCCTGCAGTCTGATATGCCAAGCCACATTTCAAACTCCCTTCGTTGGTGGTTTGAAATCAGACAAATCTTATTCCTGCCCCTCAACTGTTTTTTAGACTTATTTGGCATATCTTGATTCTTGCTAGTTACTCTGTTGGCAGTTTGCCAAGAACATGTGGTAGCTAACGCGCTTGTTATTTGTTTACAAACAAATGAGTGAATGTGCTAGAAAACTAAACAGCCATCTAGCTGCTGTGGCTAGCTAAAAAAGGCCTTGTTTTGAAAGAAAGATCATCTCATCCTTTGAGGCTTTAAGTGTTCTTACACTTTGATTTTAAACATTCAAAGCCACTGGGAAACGTCCATGGCAGACTTTGTTGTCACCTTATCTTGCTACATATGTTTTGATTGATAGGAAGCATGAGCACCACCAATCCGGCGACACCACCGTGCACACACCTGTCGTTACTATGACAACTAGCGTAGCCATGTCAGCAAATGACTGCCATCTAAAAAACAAACACACACACACAAAGCCGATTTGGTTACTTGCTTTTTGGACAGTCAGTATTCCAAAACGGATTTAAAAAACTAAACTGATTTGAGCATTAAGGCAGTGTGAACAAGGCTTGATATAGCATCAAGCAATTTAGGGCTGTTTACAACCAGAGCTCAATCAAAATAGCAAAAATGTTTCTAGGATGTGCAAATTAAAGTATACATTACGGGAAGTCCACCATAACGGAATTACGACTCCGATTTTTCACTTTAAAATGTATGCCAACCAAAAAACCATTGATTTCAAAGTTTAACAAATCATGCAACTTTATGCACAATGACTGCTTTGAACAATTTACACAGTAAAAAAATTAAAAAAATAAAAAACGTACTGGAAAAACTACAGATGCAAAGTCTGGTAACAGAATTACGGTGAAATTTCTTCATTTTGTTGAGTTATTTTTTACAGTTACAAAAATGTATTTGTTGCGAGTTTTAATAATGCAAGTTTGCTTGGAAGCAATTGGCGAAAGTGTGACAGACAGGTATGTTCGCCTGCAATAAGGTTCAATTCTGCACATAGATAGGCTAAGCATCAATAACATAAATCACGCTGCAAAATTCTGTTGAATTACAAAACAATGAGAAATTGTGATTGTCTTCAAGGTAGCCTAAATTTGATTGGCATTTGAACCGTTGCAAACGCACGAGCCACACATTTGAAACACACCAGGGAAACCATGGCAATTGGATAACTTCTCACCAAATGAAAGGCATGCTTATCTCTGGTAATATAGCACTACGTTTCTTCTTACCGTTCAGCTGGCAATTCGTTCGATAGGACTTGGTGCCGCTGAGGCGGACTTGATTTCTTCGCTGCTTGCTCAGTTCGCGGTTAAACCGACTGTAGTTGTTGTCTGAAGAACTTGAGGATGACGCGTCCGCTCTGTTCCTTAATTTTGCTCGTGCACGTTCCTGGTCTGAAATAAGGGAGTATTTTAACCAAAACTTCAGTGCACAAACAACGCATTTAAAAACAAATCAAACAATCCTTTGACTGAGCTACAGGGGAGGATACATATTTCTTTGCTGAATAGGCAGTACGTAGCCTCACACCGGAAATCTATCCAGCACATTGGGGGCGACGAAATAAGGGAGCCCATTCATTTTCAATGAAGGTAAACAAAGTTGGCTGGGAAGCAAAGTGGGCGGGGGGACCGTGACCAAGTTAGGACCAAAATTTGAAAGCCTAACTTTTGTTCAATACATACATCGTGTACTCCGCGACATCGCGGTGCAATTGACCAATCGTAGCTCACTATAGCTTCCAGCCCCTACTGCATTTAGCCGGCGGCAGGTAGCCTAGTGGTCAGAGCTGTTGGACCAGTAACCGAAAGGTTTCTAGATCAAATCACCGAGCTGACGAGGTAAACATCTGTTGTTCTGCCCCTGAAACAAGGCAGTTAACCCACTGTTCCAGGGCCATCATTGTAAATAAGAATTTGTTCTTAACTGACTTTCCTGTTTAAATAAATAAAAAATAGACTCCTAGCACTATGTAGCCTGCTTCCTAGCACCAAGATGAGGGCGAAGCAAGCTTGGCTATCTGCATTTATTGAATTTGGCCTTTACTATTGTAGCACATAGAAACGCATTGAATAACACGTTCTGAAATGTAAAAAAGAAATCATGAGGAATAAGGTTTTGAAGTGTCTGTCCTATATCTATGAGATATAAGAAAGCTCAGGAAATAAATATATTTTTTGGCACAAATATGCTTCTGTCATGTCTTTTCAGATCAGTGCAGTTGAAGAAAAGGAGTCAAGGAGAGGAGCCAAGGAGAGGAAGACACTTAAGTCTATAGAGGCTTCTTAGGACAACCACTGGACTTGGACATAACAGTCCATGTTGATTCTTATCCATATAACTTAATCTATGGCTGTCCTTACAAACCTAGAAGAGTATGATGCACTAAATGTGATGGTAGAATACAAAGTGCTGCCAAAGACAATTAAATTGATACAGCTGGGATTATCAATAAATCCAAAATATCCTGTGAGCAACCAGTCGGTCAAAAGTCCAAATATCCATGACACACAATCAGATTTAGGTTGTTATAGGAGTTTTTCAATCTTTATTTATATGTTTTCACCTTCATCATGTTTTGTGGGTCAACATATAAGCATCTACTACTGTAGGAGTCCTACATCTCTGGTTTGTTAGCTACTGTCTAGTTCTAGACCTAGGCTCTGTCCCAAATGGACCATATCCCCTATGAAGTGCACTACTTTTGACCAGGGCCCATAGTGCACATGGGCCTCGGTAAAATGTAGTGAACTATATAGGTAATAGGGTGAAATTTGGGATGAATCCCTAGTCTGTCCATCTACAAGTACTTAACTAGATTTGCCTGATTGAGCATAGGACTCTGCCTGATGTGGAGCTGCTGCCAGGAAGCCTGGATGCCATTGTGATGCTGCAACACAGTGTCAACATTCTAACCCTAGCCCAGACGGAATGCACTTATCCTGTCTAATCGTCTGCCTCTCATAACATTTAGAAAGTACTGTATGTTGTGGACGTATGCCTAACTTGTCGAATGTAAAAAATACATTTAAAAAAGTGCCTGTAAGGAATGTTCTTAATGATTTTAGTGAATCACTCTTTCCTTCTTTTCACTCAAGAGATTCACTAGTTTGAGGGATAGAATACCCTCCGTTCTCATTACAAAATGGAATAGAATCAAATCAAGTTTGATCTGTCACATGCGCCAAATACAACAGTAAAATGCTTACTTACAAGCCCTTAACCAACGATGCAGTTGTAAGAAAGAAAAAAGTAACAAATAATAAAAGGACAGAAGTAAAATAACAATAGCAAGACTATATACAGGGGGTACCGGTACAGAGTCAATGTGGAGACTATATACAGGGGGTACCGGTACAGAGTCAATGTGGAGACTATATACAGGGGGTACCGGTACAGAGTCAATGTGGAGACTATATACAGGGGGTACTGGTACAGAGTCAATGTGGAGACTATATACAGGGGGTACCGAAACAGAGTCAATGTGGAGACTATATACAGGGGGTACCGAAACAGAGTCAATGTGGAGACTATATACAGGGGGTACCGAAACAGAGTCAATGTGGAGACTATATACAGGGGGTACCGAAACAGAGTCAATGTGGAGACTATATACAGGGGGTACCGGTACAGAGTCAATGTGGAGACTATATACAGGGGGTACCGGTACAGAGTCAATGTGGAGACTATATACAGGGGGTACCGGTACAGAGTCAATGTGGAGGCTATATACAGGGGGTACCAGTACAGAGTCAATGTGGAGACTATATACAGGGGGTACCGGTACAGAGTCAATGTGGAGGCTATATACAGGGGGTACCGGTACAGAGTCAATGTGGAGACTATATACAGGGGGTACCGGTACAGAGTCAATGTGGAGGCTATATACAGGGGATACCGGTACAGAGTCAATGTGGAGACTATATACAGGGGGTACCGGTACAGAGTCAATGTGGAGACTATATACAGGGGGTACCGGTACAGAGTCAATGTGGAGACTATATACAGGGGGTACCGGTACAGAGTCAATGTGGAGGCTATATACAGGGGGTACCGGTACAGAGTCAATGTGGAGACTATATACAGGGGGTACCGGTACAGAGTCAATGTGGAGGCTATATACAGGGGGTACCGGTACAGAGTCAATGTGGAGACTATATACAGGGGGTACCAGTACAGAGTCAATGTGGAGACTATATACAGGGGGTACCGGTACAGAGTCAATGTGGAGGCTATATACAGGGGGTACCGGTACAGAGTCAATGTGGAGGCTATATACAGGGGGTACCGGTACAGAGTCAATGTGGAGACTATATACAGGGGGTACCAGTACAGAGTCAATGTGGAGACTATATACAGGGGGTACCGGTACAGAGTCAATGTGGAGGCTATATACAGGGGGTACCAGTACAGAGTCAATGTGGAGACTATATTTACAGGGGGTACCAGTACAGAGTCAATGTGGAGACTATATACAGGGGGTACCGGTACAGAGTCAATGTGGAGGCTATATACAGGGGGTACCGGTACAGAGTCAATGTGGAGACTATATACAGGGGGTACCGGTACAGAGTCAATGTGGAGGCTATATACAGGGGGTACCGGTACAGAGTCAATGTGGAGACTATATACAGGGGGTACCGGTACAGAGTCAATGTGGAGGCTATATACAGGGGGTACCAGTACAGAGTCAATGTGGAGGCTATATACAGGGGGTACCGGTACAGAGTCAATGTGGAGGCTCTATACAGGGGGTACCAGTACAGAGTCAATGTGGAGGCTATATACAGGGGGTACCGGTACAGAGTCAATGTGGAGGCTATATACAGGGGGTACCGGTACAGAGTCAATGTGGAGACTATATACAGGGGGTACCGGTACAGAGTCAATGTGGAGACTATATACAGGGGGTACCGGTACAGAGTCAATGTGGAGACTATATACAGGGGGTACCGGTACAGAGTCAATGTGGAGACTATATACAGGGGGTACCGGTACAGAGTCAATGTGGGGGGCACCGGTTAGTCGAGGTAATTGAGGTAATATGTACATGTACATAGAGTTATTAAAGTGACTATGCATAGATAATAACAGAGTAGCAACAACATAAAATATAAAATGGGGGGGGGGGCATTTCAAATAGTCTGGTTAGCCATCTGATTAGCTGTTCAGGAGTCTTGTGGCTTATGACTGTTTAGAAGCCTCTTGGACCTAGACTTGGTGCTCCAGTACCGCTCGCCATGCGGTGGCAGAGAGAACAGTCTATGACTAGCGTGGCTGGAGTCTTTGAGAATTTTCAGGGCCTTCCTCTGACACCGCCTGGTATAGAGGTCCTTGATGGCAGGAAACTTGGCCCCAGTGATGTACTGGGCCTTACGCACTACCCTCTGTAGTGCCTTGCGGTGGGAGGCCGAGCAGTTGCCATACCAGGCAGTGATGGAACCAGGGCTCTCAATGGTGCAGCTGTAGAACCTTTTAAGGATCTGAGGACCCATGCCAAATCTTTTCAGTCTCCTAAGGGGGAATAGGTTTTGCCTTGCCCTCTTCACAACTGTCTTGGTGTGCTTGGACCATGTTAGTTTGTTGGTGATGTGGACACCAAGGAACTTGAAGCTCTCAACCTGCTCCACTACAGCCCCGTCGATGAGAATGGGGGCGTGCTCAGCCCTCCTTTTCCTGTAGTCTACGATCATCTCCTTTGTCTTGATCACGTTGATGGAGAGGTTGTTGTCCCGGCACCACACGGACATGTCTCTGACCTCCACCCTATATGCTGTCTCGTCGTTGTTGGTGATCAGGCTGTTGTGTTCTAAAAACTGGTCCACCTTCATCTAAAAACAATGCTCTAGAGACTTTCATAATTCCCAGAACTATTAACTAACATGAAAATGTTAGTAAAATGAAAATAAAACCTAATATAACTCAAACGGAAATCATTTGCATTTTTGCGCAGTCCAGGCAGTGCTGAGAGGGATAGTTTGGCCTGCTATTTGTCTGGTTCTGGTTGGATGTCTTGGGGAACTGGGAGGTAGGGGATAATATATACAGGATAATATATTCATATAGATTAAAAATCAAATTGGGACAGCAGGGAAACATTCAAACAAAACAGCAATCTTTTTTTTCCAGGCCTAAATAATAAAAAAAGAGGAAAAGGTCTGTAACCTGTAAGAAGCAGAGAAGAATCATCCTCCATTATTAGAGTGGTGAGGAGTCTGCCTTTGTCAAACTTCTCCAAATGTTGTTGAAAGGCTAAACTAACTAACAACACTGGCTCCAGAGGCACTGTCCTCGTCCCAGTCCATTTGTATGGGTATTCCAAACAGGCTGTTCACAGAGGGGTTGTCAGTGGCCTTTTATTCTCCCCAACACAAGGTGCACCTGTGTAATGATTGTGCTATTTATGACTGTTGTGTCATCAGCAAACTTGATGATGGTGTTGGAGTTGTACCTGGCGTGTGAACAGGGAGTACAGGAGGGGACTGAGCACGCACCCCTGAGGGAGCACCCCTTGAGCATGCCCCTGTGTTGAGGATCAGCGTGACGGATGTGTTGCTACCTACCCTCACCACCTGGGTGCGGCCCGTCAGGAAGTCCAGGATCCAGTTGCAGAGGGAGGTGTTTAGTCCCAGGGTCCTTAGGTCAGTGGTGAGCTTTGAGGGCACTATGGTGTTGAACGCTGAGCTGTAGTCAATGAATAGCATTCTCACGTAGGTGTTCCTTTTCTCCAAGTGTGAAAGGGCAGTGTGGACTGAGAATCTAAAAAAGTATTGTGTGGTTAACCTGTCAGATGTTAATAAGTCCCCTATATGGGGGGGACTTTGAGCGGTTCTGGACCGGTTCCCGACTGACATTGTGGTGAACAAAGCGCTCTGTGAACGCCATATGGTCCTGTGCCTTATAGTGGCAGACAGCTCCATCTGTTTGCTCTCTCCTAGGCTAGTGGCAACACTTCCACATTCATTACATATCCAAAGAAATTTGATGAACTGACTTGTTGGAAAGGTGGCATCCTATGACAGTGCCACGTTGAAAGTCACTGAGCTCTTCAGTAAGGCCATTCTACTGCCAATGTTTGTCTATGGAGATTGCATGACTGTGTGCTCGATTTTATACACCTGTCATCAACGGGTGTGACAGAAATAGCCGAATCCACTAATTGAAAGGGTGTCCACATACCTTTGTATATATGGTGCACAATGAAGCAACAAATTCCTACTTAATAAAAACATAATTAACATTTATTTTTAAATTAAATCAAATAACCTTAAAACATTACATTCTGTAGGGCCTCTGGAGTGGCACAACAGTCTGAGGCACTGCATTGCAGTGCTTGAGGTGTCACTACAGACCTGGGTTTGATCTCAGGCTGTGTCACAGCTGACTGAGAGACCCATGGATCTCTAGCAACTCCTTGTATTGGGCCGGTCGCCAGCTGGAGGGTTTTTCTCTCTGACACATTGGTGTGGCTGGATTCCGGGTTAAGCGATCAGTGTGTCAAGAAGCAGTGCAGTTTGGCAGGGTCGTGTTTCGGAGGATGCGTGCCTCTCCCGAGTCCGTAGGGGAGTTGCACTGAGGAGACAAGACAGTAACTACCAATTGGGGAGAGAAAAGGGGTAAAAGTCGAAAAAATTATCATCATAATTTTTGCACACCCTCATGATAGTGCTATTTGCTAAAAAAAAATCCCTCTTGTGCATTTCATCATTAAGGCCTACCTTCGTTACAAGGGTAGGGCTTGCACTAATCCAGTTCATGACGGCATGTAGCTGTAGAAGTCAGATCTGGAATCCTTCAACATGGTTAGCTTCATTAACTGTATAATAAAAAGACAAACCCACAAACTGATATTGCCACTATCAACCTTTTATTTTCTTTCAATTTATTAGCTAATTATTACCACACACAGGTTATCTCAGATGTGAGTGATTTTCCTATTTCTAATAGTATTGTGTATGTCATACAGCATCTTTGTTTAAATTTGACCACCCTAAAGGGCCTCTTGTTGGCCTTACGTCATTCATTATAGGGATATTGGGATTACAGTTTCCCAGCCCAATGCAGAGGCCTACAGTGCATTTTGGTCGCATATACTCCTAAATATTACGCTATGCGACTTGAAATTTGAATGTGGCAGCACCAGTACGCCTAGAAAAAATCACCGAGATAATAATTGTTGTAATTATTTACTTCACTGTTCCACAGCCTCTGAGTGCCATAAGGAAGAAAATCACGCAAATTCGTGACGTCATGCGTTCACCATTACTACAGCGAAACGGCTTCCTTCTAGCCCAAACCGTTCACATCTTATGACCCACAATACCAGCACAGCGTTACTTTCCTCCTATCGCAGGTTGGTTTCTTCCTATCGCAAGCGTGTAGCGAGCCGTTCTTAAACTACTCACCAGCCGCTAACCATGTTCTGTAATGTTACAGCAATAGCTAGCGCAACCTGGTAACCACGGATGATAGTTATCATTATCTTTGTTGTAATTTTACCAGTAGTATGCATGCAACACTTGGTGGCATAGAAAGAAAGGGAGAGCTTCTTTGAGAGATGCATATAGGCCGAATGTAGGCTATATCTCAATCTTACAAATACATTTTTTCTGGTGCTCGTGAACCCTGTATATTGGAATTGCTGGCAATTCTTATTATTTATACCTCAAATATTTTTCATTGTGCTCCTTAGAAGAACATGTGCTCCTTGAAACAAATGTCAGCATAGAGCCCTGCATTGCATTAGTCTCCACAGCATGAGAGCTCATTCTTCACAAGCAGTCCAGGTGTCACGTGGGCTGGCCAGCCATGGGGTTGTAGCAAAATAGGTACATATGATAAGAGGGCAATGCACGCCAGCAGTTTCCAGGTGGGATTTTAGCTGTTGAATGGCCTCCGGACATGTGGCAGTCCAGTGGGGGACTGATGGTGGAGTGGACCTATTGAGGACAGTTCTGGGAGATTCAGGATGGCATTGACATTAGAGAGGTGTGTTGGTTCAATGTGGTGAACACTTGCCTTATGATTTTGTCATCATCTGTAGTTGCATCCTCCCCACACAACAAGTCAACATGTACAGCAACTCCAGGGCAGACAGCCAGGATAATAAATATTCATATTGATATTTCAGCCTATTGTATATCTGTGTTTACAGGTCCTTATCTACAAGAGGCATTAATATATCCCATTGCTGTTTGTTTGTGTATTTAGGGTAGATAACTGACTACTAGTATTCTTGAATTCTAGCAATAGCAGAGCTTGCAATAATTATTGTTTTATCTTTATTTAACTAAGTCAGTTAAGAATAAATTCTAATTTACAGCGATGGTTTACCCCGGCCAAACCCTAACCCGGACAACACTGAGCAAATTGTGCGCAACCCTATGGGACTCCCAATCACGGCCGGTTGTGATACAGCCTGGAATCAAACCAGGGTCTGTAGTGACTCCTTTAGCACTGAGATGTAGTGCCTTAGACCGCTGCGCCACTCAGGAGCCCAAGTTGCCAGTTGCCTGAGGGAAGCCACAGTTTTGACGAGCTGTCGTTGTGGAAACATCCCAGAGGCCAGAGGACGTTGCTATGAAAACTCCTTGTATTGTATCATTGAGGTCTAAAGTCCATCTCTGGCCCCCTAATGCCAGTCATGGGACCTCTGTTCCCGCAGCTGCCATGCCAGCTGGGCAGCAGAGACGTAACCCTAAGTGTCCCATTTATTTTGTCCAAACTGTCCCGAAGTTGTCTGTAAACACAGACCTAGGACCAGTGTCTAAAGGCAGCTTTCTACTCCTTCCAAATCCTGACTCCTAAGCAAAATAATGATGGTCTTTCCTGCAAAAAAGCCTCCCTGTGTTGCCTCCTCCAAAATACAAAAATGTAATTTGATGGAGGTAACCACTCAAACAAACTTTGTAAACTCTATGATCCATACCTCCCAGAGAGACAACTGGTTCCTGACCTTTGGGATCAGGTCATAGTGATATTATCAACATTAGTGATCAGTGGGGTCAGAAAGGGAAATGGAATTCTGTCAGTCTTTCATTCTTGTGGGACTTTCCCTATCTAATTTGACTTTGGGGTTCAATGAATTGTCATATCTGTCTGATCTCCTCTTTCAGGGAATTAGTGACTGCTGTCACTCACCGAAGACTATTAAGAAAGTCTGTGAAGAGTAGGCTAGCTTCCATGGGCTTTACAGATTCATTCAGTGTATTCTACTGTGTTCAAGGACTCAAATGCATTGCATTATGCAGAATAAAAGTGAATACAACAGCACAAAGCAGATGTTAAGCCTTATTTATGATGACCCTACGAGGAAATAAGAGGAAGAGGCAATAAGAATTATGGTGGGACCATCATGTTTACATTTTTATTTTAGTATCGATAGTTAAAATAATGAGGTTCGATGAACCACAGAATGGAGTGGGTCTGAACAGATATGGGAAACTGACCCCGCTTTTGTATGTCCACAGACAGATTTGACAAACATTTAATAATGTATATATTTATTTTGTCATTTTTTTGGTCTCTCAACTTACCACTGAGAGTTAGAATAATAGAATACACAAGGTGCAATTTTGAAACTTGGTTGTGCATCAGCTGTCACTCAATTAGCCCATGTCAGCTGGACATACATTTGTAAAATTAGTAAACATAAATTAGTCTTGTGGCCAGCTATCTAAACTTTTAGATAGACCATTGTTCATCAGTTATCATATTAAAAACGGTAAACATTTGCCTCCACTCTATGGCAAAATGTGTAGAATTGCAGGAAATTAGCTGAAAAAATAGAGGCAGGTAAGGGTCATTTAAAGGTGTTTTTTCTCAGGTAAAGGTTAACCTCATCATTTAGGTGACAGTGTCAAAGTTCAACGTCTATCAGCTACAGGTTAGTGGTTGTCCCAAACCATTGATCTAAGGTTGACATTTTCACATCCATTTTTATATAATGGTTTTAGGCTAGGATTGAATTAGGGTAGGATAAGCTGATCCTACATCTGTAGTTGGGAGCTTGGTGTTACATCTAAACTCTAGTAATTGAGGAGATTTTCAGAATGTTTCTTTGTTTGAACAAATTAGAAATGCATTAACCAGTGTTGCAATCAGTAATCCTGTTTATTTCAGGAAAATGAGAGTCAACCCGGCTGGAAAATGCTGCATAGTCAGAAGTTTGGCACATCTGAGAAATGTGACTAAAACATGTGCTTAGAGCAGGTGAGCTATTCAGTATTATAAATTGGGTGGTTCAGGCCCTGAATGCGGATTGGCTGACAGCCGTGTTATATCAGTGCTGATGTTGATGAAGATAACGATGTTTCTTATAGGGTGGTCGATGTATCAAGGGCCCACAGGGAGCCATGGGCAAGGAGGGAGAGAACGTGAGTGAACAAAATAACTTGACACTTGTATTTCACACTATGGTCTGTTTTCTGCTATTATTACAATTTCTAAACTGGGTGGTTTGAGCCCTGAATGCTGATTGGCTGACAGCTGTGGTTTATCAGACCATATACCACAGGTATGACAAATGAGTTATTTTTACTGCTCTAATTACTTTGGTAACCAGTTTATGATAGCAGTAAGGCACCTCGGGGTTTGTGGTATATGGCCAATATACCACAGCTAAGGGCTGTGTCCAGGCATTGCGTCGTGCATAAGAACAGCCCTTAGACGTGGTATATTGGCCATATACTTGGGCCTTATTGCTTAAATGTAAAACTGTTTCCCCAAATGGTGGCTGCTGTCAAAAGACTGATAGCCGGCGTCTGCTGCATGTGTTTTGAATGTGATAGCAAACAATCAAAACAGGACAGTAACATTCCCCACAGAACAATGAAAAGAGAGATTAAAACATTTGCTGTTAAATGTAAATGTTATAAACAAGAGAGCCCATTGTTTTTATCATTAGACATTGTTTTGATAAACATTCTGGAATGTCCTCAGCCTCTACGAGCCGAAGGTATGTTGGCCCTTGACAAACTGAAGAAACAAAATAGCAACCATATTTCCCCATTTCAGAGAGCTACATCACATAACAGGATCACCAACTTTAGTCAACATTCAAATAGCTCAGTTTCCAGGATGTCACTAAGCCACCTTTGTCACATGTAGGCTACATTATAGATACAATTCATTACCTGCTTTTATACAATGGGAAATGGGTGTATAGGAAACACTGGAGATATTTGGCACACCATCACTATTAGGGACCAACATGTATAAGTCTATTATAAGCCTATCATCATTTCAGGTGTTCTGTAATTTTGCTATTCAGACTCATCTATTTTTATGTGAACACCATCCAACAATAAAGACTTGAGGTCACTATTTTCTAAATCAGCTTCCCTGGTGACAATGACTGACTGCCATCACCTACTGGTAGAATTTTACAATGCACAAAACAGATAAGCAATTCACTGCCTCCTTTCATGTCAGGGACAATTGGTCAGACAATGACGGGTTAAAGCAACAACAACAAATCCTATGACAGAAATTTAAGCCAATCTCAAATTGATTGTCTGGGGTCAAGTTAACCTCCCCTTTTATGTAAGACAGTCTTGACTATCATGCTTTTAGGGAAAAAGGTTCATTTTGTACATTTATTAAACTGCGAGTTTGACTAATTCCAGTCCCCTTGCTTAGGT
Organism: Oncorhynchus kisutch; assembly: GCF_002021735.2. Taxonomy (NCBI): domain Eukaryota; kingdom Metazoa; phylum Chordata; class Actinopteri; order Salmoniformes; family Salmonidae; genus Oncorhynchus; species Oncorhynchus kisutch. The sequence continues at coordinate 75,278,808 of NC_034187.2, forward strand.
GGTCCGGGGTCCTCCCTGGGAGAATTTTTATGTAGAAGGACCCCCCCCATCCTCAGCCGGATGTGGAGGTCATGGTCTGGCGTGGTTACATGTAGTCTGTGGTTGTGAGGACGGTTGGACATACTGCCTAATTCTCTAAAACAACGTTGGAGGAAGTTTATGGTAGAGAAATTAACATTAAATTCTCTGGCAACAGCTCTGGTGGACATCTCTCAGTCAGCTTGCCAATTGGCGTTCCCTCAAAACTTGAGACATCTGTGAGATTGTGTTGTGTGACAAAACTGCACTTTTTTAAGTGACCTTTCACTGTCCCCATTACAAGGTGCACCTGTGTAATGATAATGCTGTTTAATCAGCTTCTTAATATTCCACACGTGTCAGAGGGGTGGATTATCTTGGCAAAGGAGAAATGCCCACGAACAGGGATGTAAACTGATTTGTGCACAAAATGTGAGAAAAATAATATTTTTGTGCATATGGAACATTTCTGGGATTTTTTTTTTTTGTTTGTTCATGAAACATGGGACCGACACTTTACATGTTGCGTTTATATTTTTGTTCAGTGTATTATTCACTCCAAACATTTGAATTTGTGTCCATGAAAAAGTATGTAATTGCCCTTTGAAGACGACGTTGCCACTTTAAGAGCTCTGTTGCTCTTGAAGATCAGGTTGTAAAACGATGCCATACGCGCAACTGAAGGAGTAGAGAAATAAACGTATTAGCAATGCAAAACTGGGAGCCCCCTCTTTAACAAAGGCGAAACTGCTTTCAAACGTGTTTTCCCGCGACTGCATTAAGAATTGTTGTGCGTTAACTGTTAACCTCCAATGGCTCTTGCAACTTGAATGCGTCCGAGAGGAATATTTATCTCGCATAGAACAAACAAACCGACTATGTAAATGATTCCACTATGGGGTTGTCCGGGTTTGTTTTAATAACACTTGGAAGTTACATCCTGAGTGGTAAAGTACAGGCTTTGAATTATTTTGCCAGCAGCTAAAGTAGCCTAAACACCTCCGTCTGAAGTTGAGCGCTGCTGTGGTGCGCATGATAGACTATTTAATTCCCTTCATCTGAACAGCCGAGTGTCACCAACACATGCATTTTATTTTTAATGAAGCTTTATATAACTAGGCAAGTCAGTTAAGAACAAATTCTTATTTACAATGACGGGCTACCAAAAGACAAAAGGCCTCGTGCGGGACGGGCCAGGGTCATAAAAAAAAAATATGTATATATATATATATACAGTGGGGCAAAAAGTATTTAGTCAGCCACCAATTGTGCAAGTTCTCCCACTTAAAAAGATGAGAGAGGCCTGTAATTTTCATCATAGGTACACTTCAACTATGACAGACAAAATGAGAAAAAAAATCCAGAAAATCACATTGTAGGATTTTTTATGAATTTATTTGCAAATTATGGTGGAAAATAAGTATTTGGTCACCTACAAACAAGCAAGATTTCTGGCTCTCACAGACCTGTAACTTCTTCTTTAAGAGGCTCCTCTGTCCTCCACTCATTACCTGTATTAATGGCACCTGTTTGAACTTGTTATCAGTATAAAATACACCTGTCCACAACCTCAAACAGTCACACTCCAAACTCCACTATGGCCAAGACCAAAGAGCTGTCAAAGGACACCAGAAACAAAATTGTAGACCTGCACCAAGCTGGGAAGACTGAATCTGCAATAGGTAAGCAGCTTGGTTTGAAGAAATCAACTGTGGGAGCAATTTTTTTTAAAACATTTTTTATTTATTTCACCTTTATTTAACCAGGTAGGCTAGTTGAGAACAAGTTCTCATTTGCAACTGCGACCTGGCCAAGATAAAGCATAGCAGTGTGAGCAGACAACAAAGAGTTACACATGGAGTAAACAATTAACAAGTCAATAACACAGTAGAAAACAAAGGGGGAGTCTATATACAATGTGTGCAGAAGGCATGAGGAGGTAGGCAAATAATTACAATTTTGCAGATTAACACTGGAGTGATGAATGATCAGATGGTCATGTACAGGTAGAGATATTGGTGTGCAAAAGAGCAGAAAAGTAAATAAATAAAAACAGTATGGGGATGAGGTAGGTGAAAATGGGTGGGCTATTTACCAATAGACTATGTACAGCTGCAGCGATCGGTTAGCTGCTCAGATAGCTGATGTTTGAAGTTGGTGAGGGAGATAAAGGTCTCCAACTTCAGCGATTTTTGCAATTCGTTAGGAAATGGAAGACACAAGACACAAGACCACTGATCATCTCCCTCGATCTGGGGCTCCACGCAAGATCTCACCCCGTGGGGTCAAAATGATCACAAGAATGCTGAGCAAAAATCCCAGAACCACTGACTAAATATTTTTTTGCCCCACTGTATATATATATAAATTTAAGACAAAACACAGGTCACGACAAGGGAGACAACACAACACTACACTACATAAAGAGAGATCTAAGATCACAACACAGCAAGGCAGCAACACAACATGGTAGCAGCACAAAACAGGGTACAAACATTATTGGGCAAAGACAACAGCACAAAGGGCAAGAAGGTAGAAACAACAATACATCTTGCAAAGCAGCCACAACTGTCAGTAAGTGTCCATGATTGAGATAAAACTGTCCAGTTTGAGTGTTTGTTGCAGCTTGTTCCAGTTCCTAGCTGCAGCGAACTGAAAAGATGAGCAACCCAGGGATGTGTGCTTTGGGAACCTGTAACAGCTTTAACAGAATATGACTGACAGTAGATATCTAAGATAGGGGGAGTGAGGCCTAAGAGGGTTTTATAAATAAGCATCAACCAGTGGTTCTTGCGACGGGTTTACAGAGATGACCAGTTTACAGAGGAGTATAGAGTGCAGTGATGTGTCCTATAAGGAGCATTGAGGGCAAATCTGAAGGCCGAATGGTAAAGAACATCTAGCCGCTCGAGAGCACTCTTACCTGCCGATCTCAAAATGATGTCTCCGTAATCTAGCATGGGTAGGATGGTCATCTGAATCAGGGTTAGTTTGGCAACTGGGGTGAAAGAGGCTCGATTACAATAGAGGAAACCAAGTCTAGATTTAACTTTAGGCTGCAGCTTTGATATGTGCTGAGAGAAGGACAGTGCACCGTCTAGCCATACTCCAAAGTACTTGCATGAGGTGACTACTTCAAGCTCTAAACCCTCAGAGGTAGTAATCACACTGGTGTGGAGAGGGGCATTCTTCTTACCAAACCACTTGACCTTGGTTTGAAGGTGTTCAGAACAAGGTTAAGGGTAGAGAAAGCTTGTTGGACACTAAAAAAGCTTTGTTGTAGAGCATTTAACACAAAATCCGGGGGAGAGCCCAGCTGAGTGTAAGACTGTATCATCTGCATATAAATGGATGAGAGAGCTTCCTACTGCCTGAGCTATGTTGTTGATGTACATTGAGAAGCCTTGGGGTACTCCCTTGGTGACAGGCAGTGGCTGAGACAGCAGATTTTCTGACTTTATACACTGCACTCTTTGAGAGAGGTAGTTAGCTAACCAGGCCAAAGACACCAATACTCCTTAGCCAGCCCACAATAATGGAATGGTCTACTGTATCAAAAGCTTTGGCCAAGTCAATAAAAATAGCAGCGCAACATTGCTTAGAATCAAGGGCAATGGTGACATCATTGAGGACCTTTAAGGTTGCAGTGACACATCCATAACCTGAGTGGAAACCAGATTGCATACCAGAGAGTACACTATAGGCATCAAGAAAGCCAGTCAGTTTTTCCAACAGTTTCGATAAACAGGGCAAAATAGAAATAGGTCTATAACAGTTAGGATCAGCTTGATCTCCCCTCTAAATAAAGGACCAACCTTGGCTGCCTTTCAAGCACTGGGAACATCCCCAGAAAGGAGAGACAGGCTTGGTGATTATAGGGGCAGCAACCTTAAAGAAGAAAGGGTCTAAACCATCCGACCCAGATGTTTTTTTGGGGTCAAGTTTAAGGAGCTCCTTTAGCACCTCGAACTCAGTGACTGCCTGCAGGGAGAAACTTTGTAGCGGGGCAGGGGAAAAAGAGGGAGAAGCATTGGGGATAGTTGCAATAGAAGGGGTGGGAGATGAGGAAATGTTGGATGGGTAAGGAGGCATGGCTGAGTCAAGTAGGAGTCCTGACTTAATGAAGTGGTGATTAAAGAGCCATGTGCTTCTTGTCAGTAACAACCACATCAACATTAAGGGACATGAGCAGCTGTGAGGAGGATTTCATCTCCAGGTCTTTAACCATTTTGAGGAAACTTCTTGGGGTTAGACCCACAGAGAGAGAACTGCTCCTTAAAGTAACTAATTTGGTCCTCCGGATGGCCTGAGTGCACTTATTTCTCATTTTCCTGAACGAGAGCCAGTCAGCCTGAGTGTGAGTGTGCCGAGCCTTTCGCCAAATGCAATTATTGAGGTGGAGAAACTCTGCAAGATCGCGGTCAAATCTGTTTTTAATTCTCATTTTCTTTATGGGGGCGGGTTAACAATACCACTGAAAATATCAAAAAAGAAGTTTCAAGCGTCTTCGACAGAGGGAATCAAGCTTATTCTATACCATTTTACAGAGGCCAGTTCATGAAGGCATGCTCATTCAAGTTTTTTTAGCGAGCGACTATGACAAATCAGGACACGTCATTTCACTGTGCAGCCATTACGAACACAGGCTGTAAAACAATGATCAGTGAGGTCATTACAGAAAACACCAGACTGATACTAACAGTTGAAGTCGGAAGTTTACATACACTTAGGTTGGAGTCATTAAAATTCGTTTTTCAACCACACCACAAATTTCTTGTTACAAACCATAGTTTTGGCAAGTCGGTTAGGACATCTACTTTGTGCATGAAACAAGTCATATTTCAACAATTGTTTACAGACAGATTAATTCACTCATCATTCACTATAACACAATTCCAGTAGGTCAGAAGTTTACATACACTAAGTTCACTGTGCCTTTAAACAGCTTGGAAATTTCCAGAAAATTATGTCATGGCTTTAGAAGCTTCTGATAGGCTATTTGACATAATTTGAGTCAATTTGAGGTGTACTGTGGATGTATTTCAATGCCTACCTTCAAACTCAGTGCCTCTTTGCTTGACACCATGGGAAAATCAAAAGAAATCAGCCAAGACCTCAGAATAGTTTTTTGTAGACCTCCACAGGTCTAGTTCATCCTTGGGAGCAATTTCCAAACCACGTTCATTACAGAAAACACCAGACTGATACTAACAGTTGAAGTCTGAAGTTTACATACACTTCGGTTGGAGTCATTAAAACTTGTTTTTCAACCACTCCACAAATTTCTTGTTAACAAACTAAAGTTTTGGTAAGTCGGTTAGGACTTTGTGCACGACACAAATACTTTTCCAAACAATTGTTTACAGACCAATTATTTCACCTTGAAGTCACTGTATCACAATTCAGTCTGGTTCATCCTTGGGAGCAATTTCCAAACCACGTTCATCTGTACCAACAAAAGTATACAAGTACAAACACCATGGGACCACCCAGCCGTCATACCGCTCAGGAAGGAGAAGCCATCTGTGTCCTGGAGATGAACGTACTTTGGTGTGAAAAGTGCAAATCAATCCCAGAACGACAGCAAAGGACCTGAAGATGCTGGAGGAAACAGGTACAAAAGTATCTATATCCACAGTAAAACGAGTCCTATATTGACATAACCTGAAAGGCTGCTCAGCAAGGAAGAAGCCACTGCTCCAAAAGCACCATAAAAATCCAGACTACGATTTCCTAATGCACATGGGGACAAAGATCGTACTTTTTGAGTGTATGTAAACTTCTGACCCACTGGGAATGTGGTGAAAGAAATTAAAGCTGAAATAAATCATTCTCTCTACTATTATTCTGACATTTCATATTATTAAAATAAAGTGGTGATCCTAACTGACCTAAACCATGGAAGTTTTACTAGGATTAAATGTCAGGAATTGTGAAAAACTGAGTTGAAATGTATTTGGCTAAGGTGTATGTAAACTTCCCTCTTCAACTGTATAAGGATTATTTGTGAGGATAACAAAGAGAGTAGCCTTTTCTGGGTGTTTGGAGTCATAACTTGTGGGATTGGTAATAATCTGAGAAAGATTTAGGGAGTCCCATTGTTTTAGGACCTGGTCAGGTGGTTTAAGCATTTCCCAGTTTAGGTCACCTAGCAGGACAAATTCATACTTAGTGTAAGGGGCCAGGAGAGAGTTTAGGGCAGGTAGGGTACAGGCCGGTGCTGATGGAGGACGATAGCACCCAGAAACGGTCAAAGAGCTATTTGAACATTTAAAGCTTAAAACCAGCAAATCAAATAGTTTGGGGACAGATTTGGAGACAATCGAGCAGTGAAGGTGATCCTTGGTAAAGATTGCCACTCCCCCACCTTTGGAAGATATGTCTTGCCGAAAAAGGTTATAACCAGAAAGGTTTAACATCAGTATTCAAAACACTCTTCTTGAACCATATCTCAGTAATGCATGTCAGTTCAGTGCACACAGCATAACAGAAAATTACAAATAATTTTGTAGAACAGACACACGCCTGTCTGTATCGGCCTAAAGCCCTATTCGCATGGAAGAAGTTTGGTTATGTATTTATTACCCAAGCATGCCCGTTTCCCCAGTGGACTATTTGGCCGGGGTTAGTTTTACCAAACTGCGCACATAAAAAAAAAATTCTCCCCTCACTCAAAATGGACTGTTATGACAGAAGCCTGGAGGCTCTTCTAGGAGTGAAGATATTTAAAATGTCTAGGGAGAGAATAACATTGGCCGTCAGTTTGGAGAAAGTCAAAATAATGCATATCAACAAGACCCATGAACTGTAACCTGTGCAGACAATTAAATGACAGTATTTGGCAATTTATCAAGTCGTTGGCACAATATCGACCGTTTTCTCTTTTCAAAGAAATGTATGGCACTGGAAAGGTTGTTCTGTCATTTTCACGGATAAGTATTATCAGAGGACCTGGGAGTTTACCGAAAAACATGTTATTAAGGACTGGGATAATAAGCTTACTGCCAATTAAAAATTACTGACATGGCCGTCGAACAGGATTAAAATTGCAGATGTGATTTGTGATCATTTCCTTAACTCCACCAGTGAAATTTCTCTCGCCCCAATATATATATATATTTTCAGTTGAAGTCCGGAAGTTTACATACACCTTAGCCAAATACATTTCAACTCAGTTTTTCACAATTCCTGACATTTAATCCTAGTAAAAATTCCTTGTTTTAGGTCAGGTAAGATCACTATTTTAAGAATGTGAAATGTCAGAATAAAATGAGAATGATTTATTTCAGATTTGATTTCTTTCACATTCCCAGTGGGTCAGAAGTTTACATGCTACCAAATACTAATTGAGTGTATTGGCTTTAAATAGTTTAACTTGGGTCAAACGTTTCAGGGAGCCTTGCACAAGCTTCCCACAATAAGTTGGGTGAATTTTGGCCCATTCCTCCTGACAGAGCTGGTGTAACTGAGTCAGGTTTGTAGGCCTCCTTGCTCACGCACTTTTTCAGTTCTGCCCACAAATTTTCTATAGGATTGAGGTCAGGGCTTTGTGATGGCCACTCCAATACCTTGACTTTCTTGTCCTTAAGCCATTTTGCCACATCTTTGGAAGTATACTTGGGGTCGCTGTCCATTTGGAAGACCCATTTGCGACCAAGCTTTAACTTCCTGACTGATGTCTTGAGATGTTGCTTCTATATATCCACATAATTTTCCTCCCTCATGCCATCCATTTTGTGAAGTGCACCAGTCCCTCCTGCAGCAAAGGACCCCCACAACATGATGCTGCCACCCCCGTGCTTCACGGTTGGGATGGTGTTATTCGGCTTGCAAGCCTCCCCCTTTCCTCCAAACAGAATGGTCATTATGGCCAAACAGTTCTATTTTTGTTTCATCAGACCAGAGGACATTTAACCAAAAAGTACAATCTTTGTCCCCATGTGCAGTAAGAAACTGTAGTCTGGATTTTTTAAATGGTGCTTTTGGAGGAGTGGCTTCTTCCTTGCTGAGCAGCCTTTCAATATAGGACTCGTTTTACTGTGGATATATTTTTGTACCCGTTTCCTCCAGCATCTTCAGGTCCTTTGCTGTCGTTCTGGGATTGATTTGTACTTTTCGCACCAAAGTATATTCATCTCTAGGACACAGAAGGCTTCTCTTTCTGGAGCAGTATAACAGCTGCGTAGTCCCATGGTGTTTATACAGATGAACGTGGTACCTTCAGGCATCTGGAAATTGCTCCCATGAATGAACCAGACTTGTGGTCTACATTCACTCCCCCGAGGTCTTGGCTGATTTCTTTTGGTTTTCCCATGTCAAGCAAAGGGGCACTGAGTTTGAAGGTAGGCCTCAAAATACATCCACAGGTACATCTCCAATTGACTCAATATTAACTAGCCTATCGGAAGCTTCTAAAGCCATGACATCATTTTCTGGAACTTTCCAAGCTGTTTAAAAGGCACAGTCAACTGAGTGTATGTTAACTTCTGACCCACTGGAATTGAGAATTTTAGTGGAAAGTTTGACTCCAACCTAAGGGTATGTAAAAACCAGCCTCCTGTCTTCCCTCTGGAAACTTCTATTGCTGATCTACACCGATTTCAAAAAGTTATCCAGAATCAGAATGGAAATCCGGCACATTGACAGAACAATTATCTTCTGGCAGAGTTGTAGTCTATGGTTACCAGTCATGAGCCATAACAGTTACAACTACACTAGTGTTAGGTCATTGCTTTGTAACAAAACTCAGCCCAGGCAGAGGGGGTGGTAAAATGAAGCATATAAACCTTTATTGAACAGCTTCTTGAAAAAAATATTTACAAAGTGAATATACAGCAAAATACATACTGTTCAAGGGATTCAAGTATGCAACCATGGGGGGGGGGGGGGGGACTAGTTTCATGGGAGGGAGAAGAGGGGAAAGGGGCTAGACAGTGAACAGAACAGCCATGCACCACCTTGAAAATACATGTCTGACAAATGATTATATGGGTGGGGGAGGAATAAATCAAGATTTCATTTGATCCATGGTGTTACTTTTCAAACAACTATATATCGACTGAGGAACTAGTCCCTGACAGTTTTGGATGAGGAATAGGTCCATGAAAAGAGACAAATCACCCATCTCCTTATTTCCACATCCTACCCATTTCTCCACATCCTCCTCAGTCCCTTTCCCAGTAAACAATGTTGTCCTATCACTAAAATATGTACCAAAGCACAGGCTTTCACCTGACTGCTCTGCACTAAACACTATGGCTAAACATATTGTAAAAGTCAAAAAAATAAAACAATAGAGGGGGTGAGAGAAGAGACACAGAACAGTCCTGAGAGACAGGATCAGGGACAGGATGGAGGTCAAGGTCAGGGGGGCCCACAGGGGACATCAGCTGGGCAAGGAAGGGGTGCTACTGCGCCTCATCCTCAGGACAGGAGTGCCAGGTCAGCCTCTCCTCGTAGAAGGAGATGACCACCTGAGGGCAGCGAGTGTTGGCCTCCCGGGCCGGGACAAGGTCTGCCTCGTCCGAGTCTTTCCTGAAGAGCCAAGGGACAGTGGTTGGTGTTTACTAGTGGCTACTGAGCCGAATAATAAGGTTGACCTATTCAGCTAGTAGCACTATTCAGCATAATGAAGTTCAGGTGCACATGATAAAAATAGAATGTGAAGTTCCCAAAGGCAGTTATTTTAAGAGGTGAATATTGTTATAAACAGGGAAGATAAATTACATGAGGAATGGCTTAGGCTGTGCAACACTGAAAAGGGATTTATATTAAAGAGGAACAGCACAAGCTAGGAGGTTATGTTTTACAATGAGACTCACCACTTCATCAAGAACATAAGTTCTCCACTACTGTCAGTTGCACCGATGATCCTCTCTGGGTCCAGGCTCCTGGCAAAGCCCCGTGGCTTGTCACTCTGAAACACACACAGTACAGAAATAAACTACAGCTTCCATGCAACATCTGGCAAATCAGAACATACTGATACAACCATAGCACACAGACTAGCTGACAACACCACCCTACAATGAATTTAAACACTCACCACATCCTTCTTCTTCTTGGCTTTGTTTTCCTCTGTCTCTGGCTCATCTGTTGAGGACTTCCTCTTGTTGGAGTCAGGCTTTTCTACCACGTTCTTCTGGGCTTCGAGGAAGGCCGAGATCAGCTCGGGACAGTCCAGGTTATCCTCTGGCTCCCAAGTGTTATCCGCTCTGAAAGGAAAGAGTAGTTAGTGGATATTTCTACAAATGACCATCAGCATGCTGGTAAGAAGTGTAACACATGCTCTAGAAATGCAGCAGAGTAAAACATTTTTTAAAAGTGAGCTATACCTGTAACTACAATGGCAGTCAAGTTCAATTCACAAGTCAGATTATTTAAACAAGCTAGGTTCTGCAAGATAAGCATGACCCCATATCAGGGAAGCACTTCCAGAACTGTGCACTCACTCTGTAAATCCTTTCCACTTGAGGAAAAATTCCACCTTCCCATTGACGATGCGCTGGTCCATCACCTTCTCCACAACATACTCCTCCGGCGGCTCTGCCTCCAGCACCTCCTTCTTGCCTTTGCCATTCTGCTTTTTACCCATGTTAGGCTGCGAAACAAGAGGGGAGGAGGTTTTCATCTTTTTAAAGAGACGAATTTGGGTTTTAATAACATGAGACCACCTGACACAATGTTTACACAGGTTATTGTCCAGAACAGGGTTTCCTAAACTCAACCGTCCGTCCGTCCCCATGCATGCTTTGTTTTACCCCCTAGCACTACACCGCTGATTTAAATAGCCAACTCATTCAAGCTTTGATTTTAGTCAGCTGTGTAGTGTTGGGGCAAAAACCAAAATGTGCACTCAGGGGCCACCCCCAGGACTGAGTTTGGGACACCCTGGTCCAGAATATCAATACAATAATTAAAACACTTGTAGTTTGCTGTACGCACACAAACTGGCCAGTGAAAACCACTAAGTTAAAACTGGGGGGGTGGGGTGGGGGGGGGGGGGGGGGGGGGGTTCAATTTATCATAGGAATGTGATACAAAATGAGGCAAGAGTGTCGGCTGTTGAGTGTTTATCCAGCTGGATAATACACTACGTTCAAAAGTTTGGGGTCACTTAGAAATGTCAGTTTTTGAAAGAAATCAAATTTTTTGTCCATTAAAAAAAGATTGGTCAGAAATACAGTATAGACACCGTTTATGTTGTAAATGACTATTGTAGCTGGAAACGGCAGATTTTTTTATGAAATATCTACATAGGCCCATTGCCAGCAACCATCACTCCTGTGTTCCAATGGCATGTTGTGTTACCTAACCCAAGTTAATAATTTTAAAAAGGCTAATTGATCATTAGAAAACCCCTTTGCAATTATGTTAGCGCATCTGAAAACTGTTGTTCTGATTAAATAAGCAATAAAATTGTCTTTCACTCTGGAGCATCAGCATTTGTGGGTTCGATTACAGGCTCAAAATGGCCAGAAACAAAGATCTTTCTTCTGAAACTTGTCAGTCTATTCTTGTTCTGAGAAATTAAGGCTATTCAATGCAAGAAATTGAAGATCTCATACAACGCAGTGCACTACACCCTTCACAGAACAGTGCATACGGGCTCAAACCAGAATAGAAAGAGTTTGAGGCCCCGGTGCACAACTGAGCAAGAGGACAAGTACATTAGTGTCTAGTTTGAGAAACAGACGCCCCACAAGTCCTCAACTGGCAGCTTCATTAAATAGTACCCGCAAGATACCAGTCTCAACATCAACAGTGCAGAGGTGACTGCGGGATGCTGGCCTTCTAGGCAGAGTTCCTCTGTCCCGCGTGATTTATTTGGGCTTTTTCTTTGCAACTCTTTTATTTCTTTGCTTATTTTAGCAGTTCTTGCCATAATATGGACTTGGTCTTCAACCAAATAGGGCTCTTTGTATTAGAGGTCGACCGATTGGCCGATTAATTATTCATAACAATCGGCTACCGAGATTTTTGGACACCGATCATGGCCGATTACATTGCACTCCACGAGGAGACTGCGTGGCAGGCTGACTACCTGTTATGCGAGTGCAGCAAGGAGCCATGGTATGGTGCTAGCTAGCATTAAACTTTTCTTATAAAAAACAATCAATCTTAACATAATCACTAGTTACCTACACATGGTTGATGACATTAGTTCATCTAGCTTGTCCTGCATTGCATATAATCGATGCGGTGCCTGTTCATTTATCATTGAATCACAGCCTAATTCGCCAAACGGGTGATTTAACAAGCGCATTTGCGAATAAGGCATAATCGTTGCGCGAATGTACCTAACCATAACCATTAACGCCTTAAAATCAATACACAGAAGTATATATTTTTAAACATGCATATTTATTTAAGAAATTCATGTTAGCAGGCAATATTAAACTAGGGAAATTGTGTCACTTCTCTTGCTTTCATTGCACGCAGAGTCAGGGTATATGCAACAGTTTGGGCCGCCTGGCTCGTTGAGAACTAATTTGCCAGAATTTTACGTAATTATGACATAACATTGAAGGTTCTGCAATGTAACAGGAATATCTAGACTTATGATTGCCACCCGTTGGATAAAATACGGAAGTTTCGTAATTTCACTGAAAGAATAAACGTTTTATTTTCGAAATGATAGTTTCCGTATTTGACCATATTAATGACCTATGGCTCGTATTTGTGCGTTATAATTAAGCCTGATTAGATATAGCAGTCTGACAGCAGTGGTAGGCAGCAGCAGGCTCGTAAACATTCATTCAAACAGCACTTTCATGCGTTTGCCAGCAGCTCTTCAGAATGCTTCAAGCATTGCTCCGTTTATGACTTCAAGCCTATCAACTCTCGGGATTAGGCTGGTGTAACAGATGTGAAAAGGCTAGCTAGTTAGCGGGGTGCGCGCTAATAGCGGTTCAAACTTCACTCGCTCTGAGACTTGGAGTAGTTGTTCCCCTTGCTCCGCAAGGGCCGTGGCTTTTGTGGAGCGATGTGTCGAGGGTGGCTGTCAATGTGTTCCTGGTTCGAGCCCAGGTAGGGGCGAAGGGACGGAAGCTATACTCTTACACTCGCAATACTAAAGTGCCTATAAGAACATCCAATAGTCAAAGGTATATGAAATACAAATGGTATAGAGGAATAGTCCTATAATTCCTATAATAACCTCAACCTAAAACTTCTTACCAGGGAATATTGAAGACTCATGTTAAAAGGAACCACCAGGTTTCATATGTTCTGAGCAAGGAACTTAACTTTTTATGGCTGCAGGGGCAGTATTGAGTAGCTTGGATGAAAAGGTAACAATTGTAAACGGCCAGCTCCTCAGTCTCAGTTGCGTAAGTGGTCACATGGTGGCTCCGAGAGAGATTCTCGCGTAAAGTACAGAGGTAGCCATTGCTCCAATCGGTCCTAGAGAAAAACGAATTGTCCCAACGGATATATTATCGAATAGATATTAGAAAAACACCTTGAGGATGGATTCTAAACAACGTTTGCCATGTTTGTCGATATTATGGAGCTAATTTGTATAAAAAAATTCGGTGTTGTGACCGCAATTTCCGGGCGAAGAACAAACAGCTGTTTCGCCTACAAAAATAATATTTTTGGGAAAAATGAACTTTGGCCATCTACCTGGGAGTCTTGAGTGAAAACATCCGAAGTTCAAAGGTAAACGATTTAATTTGAATACTTTTCTGATTTCCGTGACAAGGTTGCCTGCTGCTAGCAAGGCATAATGCTATGCTATTATAAACGTACACAAATGCTTGTCTAGCGTTGGCTGTAAAGCATATTTTGAAAATCTGAGATGACAGGGTGATTAACAGAAGGCTAAGCTGTGTCTCAATACATTTCATTTGTGATATTCATGAATAGGAATATTTTCTAGGGATATTTATGTCCGCTGCGTTATGCTAATTAGTTTCAGCCGATGAATACGCTCCCGCATGCGGGTTTGGGAGTCACTAGAGGTTAAAACTTCTTAGGGATAGGGGGCAGCATTTTCACTTTTGGATAAATAGCGTGCACAATTTCAACTTCCTGCTACTCATGCCAGGAATATATTCTATGCATATGATTAGTAGGTGTGGATAGAAAACACTCTGAAGTTTCTAAAACGGTTTTAATCAGGTCTGTGACTATAACAGAACTTATGTAGCAGGCAAAACCCTGAGGAATAACTGTTCAGATTTGTTGAGAGTTACGCAAGATGAAAAAAGGTGCATGGTTTGTTTACCTGCTCTATTGAATACAGATTGTCCAGTCTACAATTTGATTGATTATTAACGTTTAAAAATACCTAAAGTAGTTTGAAATATTTTGGCAAAGTTTATAGGCAACTTTTGAAATGTTTTGTAGTGACGTGTTTTGGCAAGCTGTTTTTTTCCGGATCAAACATGCTTTATAAAATGGACATTTTGGGTATACATGGACGGAATTAATCGGGGGAAAAAAGGACAAAGTGTGACGTTTATGGGACATATTGGAGTGCCAACAAAGCTCGTCAAAGGTAATGCATGTTTTATATTTTATTCCATGAGCTCAGTCTCTCGCGCGCCTGTGTGAGTTCGTTGCGTTCCATTGCATTTCCAAAGGAATTCTCCGGTTTAAACATTTTATTTTAATTTTATTTTACCTTTATTTAACCAGGTAGGCAAGTTGAGAACAAGTTCTCATTTACAATTGCGACCTGGCCAAGATAAAGCAAAGCAGTTCGACAGATAAAACGACACAGAGTTACACATGGAGTAAAAACAAAACATACAGTCAATAATGCAGTATAAACAAGTCTATATACAATGTGAGCAAATGAGGTGAGAAGGGAGGTAAAGGCAAAAAAGGCCATGATGGCAAAGTAAATACAATATAGCAAGTAAAATACTGGAATGGTAGTTTTGCAATGGAAGAATGTGCAAAGTAGAAATAAAAAATAATGGGGTGCAAAGGAGCAAAATAAATAAATAAATTAAAATTAAATACAGTTGGGAAAGAGGTAGTTGTTTGGGCTAAATTATAGGTGGGCTATGTACAGGTGCAGTAATCTGTGAGCTGCTCTGACAGTTGGTGCTTAAAGCTAGTGAGGGAGATAAGTGTTTCCAGTTTCAGAGATTTTTGTAGTTCGTTCCAGTCATCATTAAACATGATTGAAGATATGTTAAAAACATCCTAAAGATTGATTCTATACATTGTTTGACACGTTTCTATGAACTGTAATGGAACTTTTTTTGACTTTGTCTGGACCTAGTGCTCACGCCTCATGAACTTGGATTTGTGAACTAAACACGCAAACAAAAGGGAGGTATTTGGACATAAATGGACTTTATCGAACAAAACAAACATTTATTGTGGAACTGGGATTCCTGGGAGTGCATTCTGATGAAGAGCAAAGGTAAGTGAATATTTATAATGCTATTTCTGACTTCTGTTGACTCCACAACATGGCGCGTATCTGTATGGCTTGTTTTGGTGGCTGAGCGCTGTACTCAGATTATTGCATGGTGTGCTTTTTCCGTAAAGCTTTTTTGAAATCTGACGCGGCGGTTGCATTGAGAAGTATCTTTAATTCCATGTATAACATGCGTATTTCTTTAAATTGATGGAGCTCTCTGCAAAATCACTGGATGTTTTGGTAGCAAAACATTACTGAACATAACGCCAATGTAAACAGACTTTTGGATACAAATATGAACTTTAACGAACAAATCATGCATACATTGTGTAACATGAAGTCCTATGAGTGTCATCTGAAGATCAAAGGTTGGTGATTAATTTTCTCTCTATTTCTGCTTTTTGTGACTCCTGTCTTTGGCTGGAAAAATGGCTGTGTTTTTCTGTGACTAGGTTCTGACCTAACAATCATATGGTGTGCTTTCGCGTAAAGCCTTTTTGAAATCGGACACTGTAGTGGGATTAACACGTTTCTTTAAAGCTGGTTGAGAGCATTCCAAGACTGTGCAAAGCGGTCAAGACCAAAGGGTGGCTACATAATCTCAGCTATATTTATTTGTTTAACACTTTGTTACTACATGTTTCCGTATGTGTAATTTCTTAGTTGAAGTCTTCACTATTATTCTACAATATAGAACATAGTATCAATTAAGAACCCTTGAGTAGGTGCCCAAACTTCTACTGGCCTACATATTGACCCTCCCCCCAACCAAACTTGCATAAACTGGAGAAAAACTACCTAAAACGTTTAAAAAATGTTTGCCATTTCCCCAGAGGATGTCCAATAAACGGTGCACTTACATTAATATTTTAAATGACCAGTACAGGTCCACACCATGCTGTCGGGGTACTCACAAACCATTCCAACACAGAAAAGCTGCTTTTTAACATGGTTACGTAATTACCATATTTTGGAGAGAAAAAAACCCGACTTCACTCGTACTGCAAATAATTACTGGTAATATTTCATAGAAATCTGGAAACACTGGACAGTTACTAAAAGTAGTGATACCTCTGTCCCAAATATTGCATTTCCCATCGTTCTGTTATCCTCCTTATTGAGCTTTGAACACGGTCTCGTCAAGTCGGTAGTTGCCAAGCAACATTAGATCGTTCGATCAAAATGCTGAAAGTGGAGGGAATCACAGAGCTCGTGCGCCTTGCACTTCACCAATATCCTCGCTAACAAACTAACTATTAGCTAAACAAAGGGCACACAGGTTGTCATTTTATTATCGCTAACGTTTGCTAGCTATATGAAATTATAGACGTTGAAGCACACAGAAGTTAACGTTATGCACAATCCGTTGAGCCCCCCTCCCCAAATCCATTTTTACAGGCCTAGTCTAATGCATGTATTGATTTTGCTAGCAAAGTTAAGTAGCTACTCAATATAATATGGATGTTAAACTAACTTTCACTAGAAAATAAACGTTAATCGCTACAATATGGCTTAGAAAGTGTCTAAACTCTTAATTTTACTCATTACGATCTATCCAGATGCTTAGTCACTTTACCATGCCTTCACATATATACATACACACACCTCAAAAACCTAGTACCTCTGCACATTGATCTGGTACCCCTGTATATACAGTAATACATTATTGTATTTTATTCCTCGTGTTACCATTCCGATTTTGCATTGTAGGGAAGGGCTCGTAAGCAAGAATTTGACCGTAATTCGACACCAGCGCATGTGACCAAATTTGATTTGATACGAAACAACCGGCGGGAGCTTAGCCAACTAGATAGTGTGCCAACATTAGCTAGCTAAATAAACGTTTGTTATCCAGTTGTGGTAGATTGCTAGTTAAGTGGAATTTAACTATGTTCCCTACAAGCTTCCAGGGGCTTATCAGACGTTAGGTTAACAAAGGCCGGACAAATTGTGATTGCAAGGCCCAAAACCCGCAACGTGAATATAGTTACACTAAGTTACCTGGTTGATTGGTCAGTGAGAATTAGACCTTCCTTTCCTAAAATGGCAGCTAGCTAACAAGTTACATAAGCTTCCTAGCAAACACAATGGAATCACTTTGTCAGTGTAGCTAGCTAAACTGTAGCAAGTTGGCTACTGGTGGCTAGCATGACCGTGCGCTAAAGCAAAAATAAAGACGACACATATTCATCACATCAATTATAAGTGTACAGCCTATAATTTACATAATCATTTGACGTTGGATCTTGAGGGACTCACCTTGAAAATCAAGAAAAAGCTGATGCAGAATGTACGACGGAAAAAGAACAAGCGGCTTCGTCCTTACCCGCGTGCGGTGCAAAATATAAGTTGCTGCTGCGCGCGCGCCAAAAATAAACCTCCCTTTTCTACGGGTGCCGCAAGGGTAACTAAACTTCCTTATGTGGTTTCAAAATAAATGTTCATGGATGAATCCAAACCCCAGAAAGGAGCTTTAAATCCACAGGATGTAAAATGCACCCTCGGGAAACGTAATGCGATACAACGTAATCGTTTTACCTTTAAGTCAAATAATCTAAATCAATCAAATGTTATTAATCACATACACATGTTTAGCAGATGTTATTGTGTAGCGAAATGCTTGGGTTTCTAGCTCCAACAGTGCAGTAATATCTAACAAGTAATATCTAACAATTTCACAACAATACAATTTGTTCTGGACCTGGTTTCCCAAAAGCATCTTAAAAAAACTCCACCCAAAAACTGTCTTTTGGTATTTATTTCATTACTCCATTGTTGACATAGTCCCAAAACGTTTAACTTGTCAGCAATCAAGTTTTCAAATTACACTACAGTGCATTCGGAAAGTTTTCAGACCCCTTTATCTTTACCACATTTTGTTACAATACAGCCTTACTAGTTAAATATATACATTAAAAAAAATATTTGTAAAATTTAGTAAATCGAGTAAATAAAAATAATATTTAGTCATACACACAATACCCCAATCAAATTGAAGAAACATCTCAAGGATGATCAATGGAAACAGGATACACCTGAGCTCAATTTCAAGTCTCATAGCAATTTTAAAATAAGGCTGTAACATAACAAAATGTGGAAAAAGGGAAGGGAAATAAATACTTTCTGATTGAAATGTATATATACACAAAAGTATGTGGACACCCTTTCAAATTAGTGGATTCGGCTCTTTCAGCCACACCATTGCTGACAGGTGTATAAAATCAAGCATTCAGCCATGAAATCGCCATAGACAAACATTTGGCAGTAGAATGGTCTTACTGAAGAGCTCAGTGACTTTCAATGTGGCACCGTCATTGGATACCACCTTTCCAACAAATCAGTTCGTCAAATTTCCAGGGTGGTGCAGCGGTCTAAGGCACTGCATCTCAGTGCTAGAGGCATCACTACAGACCCTGGTTCGATTCCAGGCTGTATCACAACCAACCGTGATCGGGAGTCCCATAGGGAGGCGCACAATTGGCCCAGAGTCGTCCGGGCTGGGTTTGGCCGGGGTAGGCCGTCATTGTAAAAAAAGGATTTGTTCTTAACTGACTTGCCTAGTTAAATAAGGTTAAATTAAAAAGAGTAGGCCACACAAGCTCACAGAATGGGACCACCAAGTGCTGAAGTGCATAGCGTGTAAAAATTGTCTGTCCTCGGTTGTAACACTCACTACAGAGTTCCAAACTGCCGCTGGAAGCAACGTCAGCACAATAAATGTTAGTCGGAAGTTTCATGGGTTTCCAGGACCGAGCAGCCGCACACAAGCCTAAGACCACCAAGTGCAATGGCACGCGTCGACTGGAGTGGTGTAAAGCTCACCGCCATTGGACTCTGGAGCAGGGAAACGCGTTCTGTGGAGTGATAAGTCACTTTTCACCATCTGGCAGTCTGACGGACGAATCTGGGTTTGGCGGATGCCAGAAGAACGCTACCTGCCAATATGGAAGTGCCAACTGTAAAGTTTTGTGGAGGTGGAATAATGGTCTGGGGCTGTTTTATAAGGTTAGGGCTAGGCCCCTTAGTTCCAGTGAAGGGAAATCTTAACGCAACAGCATACAATTACATTCTAGAGGATTCTGCTTCCAACTTTGTGGCAACAGTCTTGGTAAGGCCCTTTCTTGTTTCAGCATGAAAATGCCCCCGTGCAAAGGGAGGTCTGTACAGAAGTGGTTTATCGAGATCTGTGTGGAAGAACTTGACTGGCCTGCACAGAGCCCTGACCTCAATGCCATTGAACACCTTTGGGAGGAATTGAAACGCTGACTGTGAGCCAGGCCTAATCACCTAACATCAGTGCCCAACCTCACGAATGCTCGTGGCTGAGTGGAATCAATGTTCCAACATCTACTGGAAAGCATTCCCAGAAGAGTGGAGGCTGTTAAAGTGGTAAAGGGGTCCCCATGATTGCCCATGATTTTGGAATGAGACTTTCGACGAGCAAATTGTCCACAGACTTTGTCATGTAGTGTTTGTAACTTTCAAAAGCATCCCTGTATGATACATATTGCATCATATGATGTAATATGTATCATACAGAGATGATTTCTGTATTTTGAAAGTTACATATCTTTTAAACTTGATTGCTGACAAGCAAAACATTTTGGGACCATGTCAGCATTGGAGTAATGAACCATATACCAAAAGATAGTTTTTGGGTGCAGTTTTCCATTAAGGTTAAGTTCTTCCATAGAACCATGAAACCAGGCCCTGCTCCAGTAGAGTAGCATGTGTGTATATTGAGAGTGAGTCTTGAGGTGGGCTGAACATGCTGTCGGTAGGATTCCACATAGAAGTGTTCAGACCAAAGATAGACAACTTAGTTTTGTTAAACATTTAATTGTTTTTCTTAGGAAAGAACCATATCACCAAGAACATCATTAGTGCTCTTAGAAAAAGGAGATAAGTCACATAACTCAGTTTAACATCCTGCCCTGTACAGCTTTAACACAAATCAATCCCAGTCGAGCAAAGCCATGTTTATATATAAAACAAGAAGAAAAAAACTTTAATGGATTTGTAAAATTAATTCAGCCTCATTTACTCAAACACACATGGCAATCAGAAAACACACAAAAATAAAAAAAAGTGCCAAAAAATAAAAAAATACAATTCGAAAATTAAAAGATCTGTTCAACCTGGGAATCGGATTGGTTTTGTCCAAGGCAAAACTAACTTCTGAGACGTAAAGAAAATGTTGAATATTTATTGAAATAAAGACCACGTTTTCACTTGCTTGATGTAGGTAATATACAGCCTACCTCCGACTTTCTTGTATAACTCTGCACAGTATACTTTTTTATGGTTTTATCTCTCAGTACACATTTTCTTCAATCTCTGTGAGCATTTCTCAAATAATACATACACACACACACACACGAGCACACTTTACTTCGGAACACAACAGTGGGTGAAGGCATTGTTTCAAGAAGTTAAGGAGGGTTAGGTCAGTTGTATCACCAACCTTGACCTACAGTGAAGCATTTGCAGTGACTTGAGTGCACTTGTGTTGCCCAACAACCCATTTCCCCATGGAATAAAAAAAATGGCCTCCCAAAATCAGCCCAAACCATCCATATAAATCCATTGTAGTTGTGAGGTAGAATGAAAACCATCAAACTCAAAGCCCTGTTTCAAAATATCAGAGGGAGGAAACATAGTGCTTAAAAATACAAATGGAATAAAAACGTAGAAAAAGTGATCATACATAAAGCAATATGTACATCTATGCATCACTTTTTTATTTTATTTTTTAAATGTAATGTCTCAAATGTCATATTTCAAATGACATGTCTAACATATCACCAGTTAGATTCAGTTTTGAAAGAATTTCAACTTAAAACTCCAGAACTAGGATCTATGGAGGAACATTGGTCTTTAGAACGTTAGAAATTTATCAATAGATGCCAAAAAAAACAATTTCCAGTTGAGGTTAAAGGCCCAGTGCAGTCAACATTCTGCTTTTTCTGTGTTGTGTATCATATTGTACAACAGCTGATGAAACAACACTATAAAAGGGTGAAAAAATGTGATCAGTGTTATTTTCTCATAGATGCTGGTTGAAAATCTACACAGGACCTTCTACATCAGCAGGTTTTGCATGGGTGGAGTTTAAACTTGCCTGGTGATATCACCAGGTTTTAAATGAGTTAATAGACCAACAAATTGAGTTCCAAACCGCTCTGCCAATAACAGCTAGTTCAGTGCCCCCCCCCCCACTCAGACCACACCCAGACAGTCCAAGCAAAATTCTTGCCAGCATTTTAATGGAAAACTATTACAGTAAGGTACTTCATTGTCACGCAGAAATTATTTGATATGAAAAAAAGGTCTGCATTAAGCCTTTAAGCTATATAATTGAAATTCCCTTTCTTTTTAACTAGCCTATACTTTATTTTAGTTGGAAATATTAAAACCCTTTCATTTATATAGCAAGAAACCATTAGAGTCCAGTGTTTGAGCTACGTTACCTTTTCCAGAAAAAAAATCTCCATCACACGTTGTAACATTTGTATTTACATGCACGTTTTTGTGTATTTTTTTTTTCTGCGTTTCTGTCCTTTTAGGCTCCCAAGGTCGGAGAGTCCAGACAAGAAGGAAGAGAAAGATCCGGAAACACAGTCACATGACCAGAATCTGGCCCATAAGTTCAGAGAAAACAATAGCACATCCTTAAAACTTCAAGTCCCAGCAATCAAGGCTTCTTCTCCTTCTTCCTCTTGTCCGTTTTACCTCCAGCTGTCGTCGAGGCAACACCAGGTCGCCTGATCTGCTGCACCACGACCCTCCCATTGGCCCCACACTGCAGGGTGTATCTCTCTGGGGTCAGGGGTCTTCCGGAGTCGTCCCTCAGCCTGGAAAGGACATCCCTGGAGAGGTGCTCCATGCGATGGCCTGCAGCTCCCAGAGCCTTTGCCGTGTGCTGTCTCTCCCTGAGCAGCCGGTTCCTCTGGGCCTGCAGCCTCTCCACCTCCTCCTGGAGCCCTGTGATGGCATCCAGCTTACGCTTACGGCAGTTTTGTGCCGCCAGCTTGTTCTTCCCTCGCCTCCGGATATCCCTCAGGAGGGTGACCTGGGCTGCAGATAGGCCACGCCCCTCCAGCAGTTCCAGGAATTCCTCCACAGGCATGCTGACGATCTCCGTTGCCGAGAGCGGGACTTGTAACGCCCGGGCACGGAGTTCGTCGCGGCTAGGCTCTCGATCTTCGTAATCCTCCTGGTCATCGTCTTCGTCGCTGAAAGGCTCCTGTTTGATGGTTTTGTGGGGGAATGTGGTGGCTGATGGGTGGGAGAAGGCTGGGGTGGAGTAGCTGTGGTCGTGCCACACACTCTCACTGAGGTCCACAGGTGACCATGTTGTGTCGTAGTCGGCAATGTCCTTGGAGGGGAGGGAGTCCGCCTCGCTGCTGTAGCCCGTAGCTCCGCCCTCGTCCTCACAGAACGAACTGGAAGACGCTGACGACACCTCCGACGCACCTGGGAGTCAAATGTACATAGGAATATGTAGGCTACTTTAGAATGGAGATGTAGTATGCTCAACTAGCTATTCAGAAGTGTACAATGTTTAGAATGCTGCAGATATACAGTACCAGTCAAAAGTTGACACTATTTTCTACATTGTAGAATAATAGTGAAGACAAACTATGAAATAACACATAAGGAATCATGTAGTAACCAAAAAAAGTGTAAAACAAATCAAAATATGACATTCTTCAATGTGGCTACCATTTGCCTTGATGACAACTTTGCACACCCTTGGCATTCTCTCAACTAGCTCTTCCAACAGTCTTGAAGGAGTACCCACATATGCGGAACACTTGTTGGCTGCTTTTCCTTTCAAATGGTATCAAGAATACGCATATCCTTGCTTCAGGTCCTGAGCTACAGGCAATTAGATTTGAGTGTCATTTTAGGTGAAAATTGAAGGAAAAACAGTTTGGATCCATCGCCTTGATAGCAGTTTTTCACACGCTTGGCATTCTCTCATCCAGCTCCACCTGGAATATTTTTCCAACAGTCTTGAAGGAGTTCCCACATATGCTGAGCACTTGTTGGCTGCTTTTCCTTCACTCTGCGGTCCAACTCATCCCAAACCATCTCAATTTGGTTGAGGTAGGGTGATTTGGGAGGCCAGGTCATCTTATACAGTACTCCATCTCTCCCTTATTGGTCAAATATCCCATAGACAGCCAGGAGGCATGTTTGGGTCATTGTCCTGTTGAAAAACAAATGATAGCGGGACTAAGTGCAAACCAGATGGGATGGCGTATCACTGTAGAATGCTGTGGTAGCCATGCTAGTTAAGTGTGCCTTGAATTCTAAATAAATCAGCAACAGCGCCACCAGCAAAGCAACCCCACACCTCATCCTCCATGCTTCACAGTGGGAACTACACATGCAAATATTTTAGTTTAAATCTGTATTTAACTTGGCAAGTCAGTAAAGAACAAATTCTTATTTACAATGGCGGCTTACCCCGGCCAAACCCTAAACCTGATGATGCTGGGCCAATTGTGTGCCGTCCTATTGGACTGCCAATCACGGCCAGTTGTGATACAGCCTGGAATCGAACCAGGGTCTGTAGTGACGCCTCTAGTACTGAGATGCACCGCCTTAGACCGCTGCGCCACTCGGGAGCCATCATCTGTTCAGCTACTCTGTGTCTCACAAAGACACTGCGGTTGGAACCAAAAATCTAAAATTTGGACTCAGACCAAGAGGACAAATTTCCACCTGTCTAAGTGTCCATTGCTCATATTTCTTGGCCCAAGCAAGTCTCTTCTTCTTATTGTGTCCTTTAGTAGTGGTTTCTTTGCAGCATTTCGACCATGAAGGCCTGATTCACGCAGTCTCCTCTGAACAGTTGATGTTGAGATGTTTGTTATTTGAACTCTGAAGCATTTATGTTTGGCTGCAATTTCTGAGGCTGGTAACTCTAATGAACTTATCCTCTGCAGCAGAGGTAACTCAGGGTCTTCATTTCCTGTGGCGGTCCTCATGAGAGCCAGTTTCATCATAGCGCTTGATGGATTTTGCAACTGCGCTTGAAGAAACTTTCAAGGTTCTTGAAATGTTCCAGATTGACTGACCTTCATGTCTTTTAAATTAATGACGGACTGTAATTTCTCTTTGCTTATTTGAGCTGTTCTTGCCATAATATGGACTTGGTCTTTTACCAAATAGGGCCATCTTCTGTATACCACCTCTACACAACACAACTGATTGGCTCAAACGCATTGAGGAAGAAATTCCACAAATTACCTTTGAACAAGGCACATCTGTTAATTGAAATGCATTCCAGGTGACTACCTCATGAAGCTGGTTGAGAAAATGCCTAGAATGCGCAAAGCTGTCATATCAAGGCAAAGGGTGGCTACTTTGAAGAATCTAAAATATATTTGAATTTGTTTAACACTTTTTTGGTTACTACATGATTCCACATGTGTTATTTCACAGTTTTGATTTCTACACTATTATTCTACAATGTAGAAAATAGTAAAAATAAAGAAAAACCCTGGTATGAGTCCAAACTTTTGACTGGTAATGTATGTGTGTAATCTATAGGCTAAGGTTGAGGAGATTCCTTCTCTTCCAAATCAGAGGATCATCATGTCCCCTGTCTGAACATGGCACCTTTCTAAAGCAGCTCCAGAAGTCTTCCAACTCACCTGGGGAGGTCGGCCCTCGAGAGCTGCTCTCCAGAGAGAGGCCGGAGTCTGAGTCAAGGTCCTCCAGGACCAGAGGGTCGATGCCCTGTGGATTCCCCAGCAGCTGGGCATCCATATTGTCCAGGCAGCCCTCCAGCCCCAGTAGGTTGATCTGGTCAAACACTGCCTCATCCAGACAGCCACCTAGTGCACCATGGGACAACGTCCCGTTACTCGTTCCGTTGACCACTGTGGTGAACGGTAGTGCGGCCAGCCCCGTGGTCGTCCCTGGTGACGAGTCAGAGGAGTTTGTGGACTCTAGTTGGAAAAGGGGCCCTCTTGGTTGCCGGGCAACCAGGGTCCTGACTCCACCCCTTGGTGGGATCATATCATAGGTGGAACCTGTTACCATGGCGTCACGGAGACTGACGTCCTGGCTGATGGCGCTGGAGATGTCGGCGTCGAGGTCAGACAGCTGCTGAGGAACCAGTGGGTCTAAATCCTGGATAACACAACACACACATATTATAAAAAGTGCAGACATACACACCCTGACGGGCCTGGAATACAAAGAGCAGAACACAGTATTACACAGGTAAATCACACCATCTCCCAGGTAAATCACACCAGCTCCCAGGTAAATCACACCATCTCCCAGGTAAATCACACCATCTCCCAGGTAAATCACACCATCTCCCAGGTAAATCACACCATCTCCCAGGTAAATCACACCATCTCCCAGGTAAATCACACCATCTCCCAGGTAAATCACACCATCTCCCAGGTAAATCACACCATCTCCCAGGTAAATCACACCATCTCCCAGGTAAATCACACCATCTCCCAGGTAAATCACACCATCTCCCAGGTAAATCACACCATCTCCCAGGTAAGTCACACCATCTCCCAGGTAAATCACACCATCTCCCAGGTAAGTCACACCATCTCCCAGGTAAATCACACCATCTCCCAGGTAAATCACACCATCTCCCAGGTAAATCACACCATCTCCCACGTAAATCACACCATCTCCCACGTAAATCACACCATCTCCCAGGTAAGTCACACCATCTCCCAGGTAAGTCACACCATCTCCCAGGTAAGTCACACCATCTCCCAGGTAAATCACACCATCTCCCAGGTAAGTCACACCATCTCCCAGGTAAATCACACCATCTCCCAGGTAAGTCACACCATCTCCCAGGTAAGTCACACCATCTCCCAGGTAAATCACACCATCTCCCAGGTAAATCACAGCAGCTCCCAGGTAAGTCACACCATCTCCCAGGTAAATCACAGCAGCTCCCAGGTAAATCACAGCAGCTCCCAGGCAAATCACAGCAACTCCTAGGTAAAACCTAACATATTTGGGGTATGAAACAGTAATGACTATAACTACAGTTCCCTGAAGGAGGAAAATTAGGCACGACATACTATGGGGGCGTCTCACGACTTCAGTTGAAGGGATTGTAGATCCACCTGACAAGGCCAATAAAATCAGACCTCGCTGGAGGCCCGGCCTTCCACAGGTGATAAGCGTGAGGGTCGGAATCATTCCTTCGATTTAATACCGCTCTTCACCGTGCCCAGGAACAGGCGGTACGGAGACAAATAGGTGTTGTGCCTTGTTTCCCTCCTTTAGGGAACAGTAGTAATAGTGATAATATTGAGAGCAGTGACTATATACAGGGAGCAGTAACATCCAAGCAATAAAACCTCCCAAAAGTGTATGGTGATCCACTGACTCCAGAGCCTCCAAAAGGGGGCCTCACACAGTGCCTCCAAAACCATTGCCAAGGTTTAGAGACCGGTCTAAGATCGGTCTAAGATGACGTACACCTTTCACAAAATGCACCACCAGGGGATGAGCCCCTGCTGTTCCGTCAATTCCCACATGACACGCTGAGACCGCTATTACATTTTTTTAACGCTGGTCCAATTGTGTGCCGCCCTATGGGACTCCCAATCACGGCCGGATGTGATGCAGCCTGGATGCGAACCAGGGACCGCAGTGACGCCTCTTGCACTGAGATGCAGTGCCTTGGGCTCCCGAGTGGCGCAGCGGTCTAAGTGGAGAATGCTTGAAAAGCTCCTGTAGGAACATAATTATGTCCCTCACAGAGCACTAAAAAGTCCTTTATATTGGGACCAGAGCTCAAACGCTTTCCACTTCTACGCATACAGCCCTTGCAGACAATGGTAGAAATAACCTTTAGAGGTAAACCTCTAACCATCAGATCAGCCCTCTCAGGGGCCAAACCAATGGGAAACCAAATCTCTGGCTTCGATTGCCGAAACTGCCTGTGTGCCAAGGACAACAGGAGTTTCCACAGATCCCTGCCTAAAAGGCGAATGATCTCCGCGAACCAAGGCTGCCTGGGCCAATGGGGAGCCACAAGACTCAATGGTAAGCCCTATCTGCACACCCCCTCCAATGTGGGCTGAATTAGAACCACTGGCGGAAACGTGGAAAGGAGGGTCTGAGGGGCCCTCAACGTGCAATCTCGTCTAGAGTCCGACCCATATTTTTGGGATCCGATACCTATTCCAATTTTAGAGTGGAATATTAACCGATAACATATCTGGCAATATTTTTATAGTTGGAGTGGATAAAAAATAAATAATAATCTGTATGGATTGTGCTTAATTCTTTAGAGTCTAAGACGTTGGGGGGGTGCTAATGTGACATCTGGAATTGTTTTAAGATAGTAGTAATGGTATGACCAAAGCCCATAGAAACAAATAGAATAACACACACGGCAAACAGAAACAAGGTTGAATCATCTGTCCTATATCTAGGAGATACAAAAAAACAACTCAGGAAATATATATACTTCCTGAGTTTGTATACAGTACCAGTCACAAGTCTGAACACACCTACTAAATCAAGGGTTTCTTTATTTTGACTATTTTTGACATTATAGAGTAATAGTGAAGACATCAAAACTATGAAACAACACATATGGAATTGTGTAGTAAGCAAATAGCGTTAAAGAAATCAAAAGAGAGATTCTTCAAAGTAGCCTCCCTTTGCCTTGATGACAGCTTTGCACATAAAAGTTATTTTGTGGAATTTCTTCCCTTATTATTGTGTTTGAGCCAATCAGTTGTGTTGTGACAAGGTAGGGGTGGTATACAGAAGACAGCCCTATTTGGTAAAAGACCAAGTCCATATTATGGCAAGAGGAGCTCAAATAAGCAAAGAGAAACAACAGTCCATCATTAATTTAAAAGACATGAATGTCAGTCAATCCAGAACATTTCAAGAACCTTGAAAGTTTCTTCAAGTCCAGTCGCAAAAACCATCAAGCGCTATGATGAAACTGGCTCTCATGAAGACCACCACAGGAAATGAAGACCCAGAGTTACCTCTGCTGCAGAGGATAAGTTCATTAGACTTACCAGCCTCAGAAATTGCAGCCCAAATAAATGCTTCAGAGTTCAATTAACAGACGCATCAACATCAACTGTTCAGAGGAGACTGTGTGAAATCAGGCCTTCGTGGTCGATTTGCTGCAAAGAAACCACTACTAAAGGACACCAATAAAAAAAAGACACTCGCTTGGGCCAAGAAACACGAGCAATGGACAGTAGACAGGTGGAAATCTGTCCTTTGAGATTTTTGGTTCCACCCACTGTATCTTTGTGAAAGGCAGAGTAGGTCAACAGATCTCTGCATGTATGGTTCCCACCGTGAAGCATGGAGGAAGTGGTGTGATGGTGTTTTGCTGGTGGCACTGTCGCTGATTTATTTAAATTCAAGGCACACTTAACCAGCATGGCTACCACAGCATTCTGCAGCGATACGCCATCCCATCTGGTTTGCGCTTAGTGGGACTATAATTTGTTTTTCAACAGGACAATGACACAACACATCTCCAGGCTGTGTAAGGGCTATTTGGACAAGAAGGAGAGTGATGGAGTGCTGCATCAGATGACCTGACCTCAACCCAATTGAGATGGTTTGGACAGTAGAGTGAAGGAAAAGCAGCCAACAAGTGCTCAGCATATGTTGGAAAAGCAATCCAAGTGAAGCTGGTTGAGAGAATGCCAAGAGTACGCAAAGCTGTCATCAAGGCAAATGTTGGCTACTTTGAAGAATCTAAAATAAAATATATTTGGATGTGTTTAACACTTTTGGTTACTACATAATTCCATGTGTTATTTCATAGTTTTGATGTCACTATTATCCTACAATGTAGAAAATAGTAAAAATAAATAAAAACCCTTGAATGAGTAGGTGCATACAAACTTTTGACTGGTACTGCATAAATACACGTACGTGTGTGTGTGTAATATATATAAATATATATACACACACACACACACAGATGAAGTCGGAAGTTTACATACACCTTAGCCAAATACATTTAAACTCAGTTTCTCACAATTCCTGACATTTAATCCTAGTAAAAAGTCCCTGTCTTAGGTCAGTTAGGATCACCACTTTATTTTAAGAAAATGAAATGTCAGAATAATAGTTGAGAGAATGATTTATTTCAGCTTTTATTTATTTCATCACATTCCCAGTGGGTCAGAAGTTTACATACACTCAATTAGTATTTGGTAGCACTGTCTTTAAATTGTTTAACTTGAGTCAAACGTTTCAGGTAGCCTTCCACAAGATAATTTGGGTGAATTTTTGCCCATTCCTCCTGACAGAACTGGTGTAACTGAGTCAGGTTTGTAGGTCTCCTGGCCCACACATGCCTTTTTGGTTCTGCCCACAAATTTTCTATGGGATTGAGGTCAGAGCCTTGTGATGGCCACTCCAATACCTTGACTTTGTTGTCCTTAAGCCATTTTGCCACAACTTTGGAAGTATACTTGGGGTCATTGTCCATTTGGAAGACCCATTTGTGACCAAGCTTTAACTTCCTGACTGATGTCTTGAGATGTTGCTTCAATATATTTACAGAATTGTCCATCCTCATAATGCCATCTATTTTGTGAAGTGCACCAGTCCCTCCTGCAGGAAAGCACCCACACAACATGATGCTGCCACCCCCGTTCTTCACGTTTGGGATGGTGTTCTTCAGTTTGCAAGCATCCCCCTTTTACCTCCAAACAGTTCTATTTTTTTCTCCTCAGACCAGAGGACATTTCTCCAAAAAGTATGATCTTTGTCCCCATGTGCAGTTGCAAACCGTAGTCTGGATTTTTCTATGGCGGTTTTGGAGCGGTGGGTTCTCCCTTGCTGAGCTGCAGGTTGTGTCAATATAGGACTCGTTTTACTGTGAATATAGATACTTTTGTACCCATTTCCTCCAGCAACTTCACAAGGTCCTTCGCTGTTGTTCTGGGATTGATTTGCACTTTTCCCACCAAAGTGTGTTAATCTCTAGGAGACAGTATGCGCCTTCTTCCTGAGCAGTATGACGGCTGCGTGGTCCTATGGGGTTTATACTTGCCTACTATTGTTGGTACAGATGAATGTGGTACAGTTAGGCGTTTGGAAATTGCTCCCAAGGATGAACCAGACTTGGAGGTCCACAATTTTTTTTCTGTGATCTTGGCTGATTTCCATTGATCTCCCATGATGTCAAGCAAAGAGGCACAGAGATTGAAGTTAGGCCTTGAAATACATCCACAGGTACACCTCAAATTGACTGAAATGATGTCAATTAACCTATCAAATCAAATTTATTTGTCACATACACATGGTTAGCAGATGTTAATGCAAGTGTAGCGAAATGCCTGTGCTTCTAGTTCCATGCAGTAATATCTAACAAGTAATATAACCTAACAATTTCCCAACAACTACCTTATACACACAAGTGTAAAGGAATGAATATGAATATGTACATAAAAATATCAGTGATGCCCGAATGGCATAGGCAAGATGCAGTAGATGGTATAGAGTACAGTATATACATATGAAATTTGGAATTTTCCAAGCTGTTTAAAGGCACAGTCAACTTAGTGTATGTAAACTTCTGACCCACTGGAATTGTGATACAGTGAATGATAAGTGAAATAATCTGTCTGTAAACAACTATTGGAAAAATGACTTGGGTCATGCACAAAGTAGATGTCCTTACAGACTTCCCAAAACTATAGTTTATTGACAAGAAATTTGTGGAGTGGTTGAAAAACACATTTTAATGAGTCCAACCTAAGTGTATGTAAACTTCAGACTTCAACTGTGTGTGTATATTAATATATATATATATATTTTTTTACACATATTTAACCCCTTTTTCTGGGTAGGCACAAAACTACCTTAATACTTCAGTTTTTTAAACCAGGTACTGGTTACCTTCAGACAAGTACCGTGACACTGGTGGATGAGCAAAACAGACCATCATGTCCGTGAGGGTTCATAGGTCAAACCTTTCAGATGCTACAGATGTTTTCACGAGCAGACCAATTTTCAGAATGCCTCATGGTCTGACAAACACGGCTCTAGCTCTGCCACCTGTCACTGCAGATGGGGAAGTACGCCAACGGTGGATTGAGATGCATCCAATGCAAAAAACACATCCCTAGCTAAAACTGAATGACTTCCATCACAGAAGGCATCATCCCCAGTAGGCATAGGCACTGGCGAAAACACAGTGACCCCGCTGAAATTTGGTTAAGCAGAGCCGGAACTCCCTTAAAACTGTTGCTGAGGCCTGGGGAACAGTCAACGTGATGATACTGCAGAAGCGTGGGGTATGCACAACAAATTGTAACCTGTACCCTGACGTCACTGGTCACATGATCAAGGGCAACACTTCGCATGCGAGCCATTGGTCAGAGCATGTGAGCAGAGTTGAGCAGTGGGAAATCCCGCTCATGGAGCGGAGCTTGGCGCTCCACGTCCTTTCCAAATAAAAATGGTGCCGCTACAAATTCGCTCCATTAATTAAAAATAGATCACAATTTAACAAACATCCATCTATGTGTGTGACTATCTGGACCTTCCATTTGGCATTGAAAACAAATCATATGATTTGAATGAAAAGTATTATAAACAAACTAGAAGAAGCGCTCACCATTTGAAATAGGCTACATGTCGTATTTTATGGAATATAGACACTAAATTGTTCAGGAGCCAGACAGGTAGCCGAAGGAACGAACATTTAATTATTTAGGCTATATGATTTAAATGATTTCAAGGTTATAGCCTACAAAGAAATACATTGTGAAGCATCTGCGAGTTCGACACTAGGCTTGCATATTACAAAGAGCTCAGCATTTAAACATTTTGTTGTAATAAATCATTATAGTCAATAAATTGCGCATATAGGCTGTGACTTGGAATGAAATACAAATGAAATTAAACAATTCAGTGCCTTTGAATTAATTTTTAGAAAGAGGAGTTAGGCTAGAGTGTGGCTTCAGGCTTGTGCGATGTTGCCTGGAGAGCCGGCCAGCATCTGAGAATATCCTTTCAGCGCTTGCATCCCACTGGGGATGCTAAACAGCCTTCAGGCCACCTGTCAGGCTGGGCAGGGATGCAGAGTTGTTTAAAAGAAAATTTTCTATAGGTAGGCCTAAAGGTTTTTAGGGTAATTTTGATAGGCAAAATAAGCCTATCAAAATGGAAAGCTCATTGAAAGAGGTAATATATATATCAGGCTTATTGGGCCAAAATCAATTATAGCCTGATGTTTAGTTTATAAATACTTTGCTACAATGACACACTCAGCTATCTACCCACCTCGTTCCTTTCTGTTAGAATGTGCACGTACTAGTAAGTACACCATCATGCTTTCAGGATAGGTGTCTTTTCAGATTCCACAATGATTCATTAGTTGTGGACACTACATCACAGCACTCCCTCTCTTGCTCTTGGTCCTCCTCATCTTCGTAAGTCACCTTGATTTTGCACCTTTTTAAAAATCTGTTTCATTATAAAAATATTTAGTGAATCCATGACAGTGGTTAAAATCAAGGAGCTATAGCAGCACACAAGTAGACTATAATGCATGCTGGGTCGGGCATGCCCCGAGATCGGTACTGCAGCTCCAGCTGTTGGGAAACTCGCTCCACGCGTCAGTCAAATTGGGCACGCTCCGCTCATCACTCACAAACTCTGGTTGGAGCACACAGCGAGACTCCTGTGAAAGATTGGTTCTTCATCCATTTCCACCACTCTTGACAACCGTGTATCTGAACATGGAGAAGGAACACTTCATCAAACTCGCATACAGGAGACAACGGTTATCACCCGTGAACACTGTGGAACTTGGTTAAAAAACAAAAAAACTACATGTGCCAAGATTTGCCTAAAGCCTGGCCCACTCTGGGTACACGGGCTCCGGCGATCAGTGATGTGCCCCGATTGGCCGTGCCACCTGGGGGTACTGTTGTCACAATGAGCCTCACTCGGTTTAGGCGGTAAGATGAGGTCTGGTAACTGTCTGGCACCCATCTCTGGACCATACACATTAAATATAAACCCAAAGAAAAAGTATTTTATCATGGAGGTTACCCTACCGACCAGTCATAGGTACTGGCGACAAAGCGTGTCATAACCTAGCTGGGAATGGGACCGACAGCTCAGAAAAACTGACCCCTTCTGTTGTAACAGACAGGGGCGATTCATAATTGTATCTAATTACTAGGAGTGTGGGATAATAGCGGGCACCTATAGAGCCCATAAACTGTATCCCTAGACACCTCATAGGGACGGCAGGTAGCCTAGTGATTAGAGCGTTGGGGGCCAATAACCGAAAGGTTGCTGGATCGAATCCCAAAGCCGACAAGGCAAAAATCTGTCATTCTGCCCCTGAACAAGGCAGTTAACCCACTGTTCCCCAGCAGGCTGTCATTGTAAATAAGAATTTGTTCTTAACTGACTGACCTAGTTAAATAAAAATGTAAACATTTTTTTTTTTTTTTACAAAATAAAAACCAGTGAGCTATATGTAAGTATCAGCAAGGAATCCCAGTAATGAGCCAATTATGGGAGAGGGGCGCCCCATTGTGGACGGTGACCCAACTCATCACTCATAGTGGGGAGATTGATATAGACCTTGAACCCTGTGAACACCGTGGAACACGGGGTAACAGAGGGGACAGCATTAAACATGGACAAGCTTCCGTGAGACTGTATAGCCTGCATGAAGCCCGGCCCCTTTAAGTGCTCAGGGGGCTCTGGCAATTGCTGACGTAGTACCCAGTTTGCCAATCGTGGGGGCACGGTTGTCACAGTAATGTTTTTATGGAGGGGCACACTGGTCACTCAGACCCGTGCCAAAACCCCTCGCTTCGGGGGGCTGCTTCTTCATCTGAGGTGCACGCAAACCCTGAAAATAGGAATGTGGTTGTCATAACGCTGAAGGAGAGCAAGTAAGTTACACTCGCCAGAAGCATGCTAGCTGACACTAGCCAGGAGACTTTTTAGCATAAACTAGGCTCACTAGCCTGACTGCAGCATGGTCCATTTAGAATGTCCAAGTGACATAACGCTACATATACTAAACAAGAGAGCTGCCCCAGCAACTCTACTACGGGGAGGCAGGAATAGATAGTAATACAGTAGCTAGCTCACCTCTGCAAGTTAGCCAACCTGGCTAGCACGCTACGCAGCGCTCGTTTAGCTAGCCCGGTCTCGAAAGTCCACGGACGACCGGATCACTGAAGTGGGACTGGACCCTTCATCAACAAGTCTGAGAAGAGGGGCAAGTGGTGTTTGACCGAGGCAGACACAGGTGGCGGGGGGTACCCACGGAACCTGGCCACCCTCTTTCTTTGAGTAGCCTCCCGTAATTGGTGACAGAGCACCCAGGAGCTGGGTTGGGCACAGGCAGCCACAGCATAACCCAGGCAGCCACAGCATAACCCAGGCAGCCACAGCATATGCTCTGACCACCCTATCCCTTTCTGCTTCCTGCTCGTCGGTCACAGCCGAGGTACCGGCATCCAAGAAAGGAAAGTCGCAAGCTTCCTCAAGAAGGCTACATGTGTTTCCGGAGAGTTTGTACGCAGTGTTTGACAATGCACACATGGACTGTTTCGAGCAAGGGCTGCCTGAGCGTGCTCTAAGCCGAGACAAACTACACATAGAGCGTAAGTATCTTTCAGAGAAATGCTATAACTGGGCCATGATCTCCACCCAGATCCCAGCGAAGCCATCGTTGTCTCAGTTGTTTTCTTAGCCATCTTACTCAGTGCGCCAGGAAATTAATGAATAACTCATTGTTTGTGATTCGAAAACATATGATAACAACTACAACATTCTGCACACAACTCCCAGGGCGTGAGCTCGCTCTACTACGGGACAGTTTAGTTGGCGCAAAGCAAGACAGTCTCGTTTTCCAATTGTTTGTTTTAGTAGCGTGAATCATTCCTGTTCACACGAGGTGAAGAGCAGAATAATTCAAGAAATTAATCCGAGCCTCACTCCTTATCATCTGTGGAAGAAGGCGGGGCTTCCAGCGAGACGTGAGCTGAATTTCATTGGCCTTGTCAGGCATAATTGTAGATCCTTCAAAACGGAGTTGTAAGAATGAGACTCCCCCGTATAGTATGTACCGAAAACTGACAGACAAAGGGAACCATATTACCTGACGAACACATTTCAATTTCACATCACATTTCTATTGCCAAATATCACAATGACATCATCAAGGTAACCACTTACGTCAAATTCAGAGACGGGTAGAGACAGGAAGTGGCTCCAGTGCTGGTGGATGTCGATGGCAGGGGGACGGGGGTCCTCAGGACAAGCGAGAGAAGCTCCACTAGTGAACAAACCCTGGAATCAACAACACACAGTCAACACAAACAGTAAAATCTGTGATGAAAAACATGCAACATGCACACAACGAAAACATGGGACAAGGCAAGCACAGGACATACTGCACACACACACACACACACACAACGAGGGTCATCACAGACTGAGCTAATAGTATGATAAATGAAGACATGCCTACCTGTTCTCTAGCTAGCCTACATTCCAAGACACATTTATTTGAATTCTGTCTCGTTGCTGTATGTACCTCTTGTTCTAGTGCTGAACTGAGAGCCAGCTGAGTCAGGGAAACCAGTTCCTCTCTGGCTTCATCACCATCGATCTGCCCATTCAGTAACTCAACCTCCTGATAACAGGAAAAGAAAGATGGAAAGGAACACGCAGAATAAATTGAGGAAGTGAGAAGTAGAGAGAAAGATGTGGGGTGGATAATGAAAGTAGAGGAAAATGGGAGAAAGAGACCAGGACAAAGAAAGACATTTGTTAGCCATCAGTGTTGCACGGTAGATACCGAAACTTCTGATATTCCGACACTAGAACATGAAAAACATTTTGGTACTAGAATTGGTTACTTTCGGTACTTCTGTTAAATGTGTCTTACGTCATACACGGACTGAGAGGATCGAGTCTGACAGAAGTAATCTCCTCAAGGGGGCAGTAGCGAGGCAGGCTGCACTTGTGCATGCAGTAGACACAGTGCGAGCCACTTTTGAGAAGCAAGCGAGAGAGAAAATGCCGACAGCATGGCTTCTTCTAACTCCACACCTGCAGCTTGTTGACAAAACTGGCTGTGGAAGCAAACTATGGGAACACTGATTACCGAGCGGACGAGGGCCAGCCCACCGAAACAACTAAGCAAAATATGTTACAAAGCAGTGCAGCCAAGGGAGGTTTAGTTACAAAATGTCAAAATATTTTGCACTTCATTTTTTGTGTGACATTTCCATTGTAACGTTGTCATTATTCTACTGATTGACATGAACATACACTGAGTATACAAAACAGTAAAGATGCACTATGCAAAAACACCATTTCCTGGTGGCTAAAATTCAAATAATCCTCCACTTTTCAGGTCCCTGTCTTTCAAAGATAATTCGTTAAAAAAAACACGGTTTCCCATGCTTGTTCAATGAACCATAAACAATTAAGGAACATGCACCTGTGGAACGGTCGTTAACTTCTTTGGGGTACCCCCCTTCTCAATTTCCGCCTGAAGACATACCCTAATCTAACTGCCTGTAGCTCAGGCCCAGAGGCAAGGATATGCATATTCTTGGTATCATTTGAAAGGAAACTCTGAATTTTGTGGAAATGTGAATTGAACGTAGGAGAATAACACACAATAGATCTGGTAGAAGAAAATACAAGGAAATAAACATACGTTTTCTGTTTTTATTGTTGCTGCATCATCTTTCAAATGACCAAGAACAGCCAAACATACAGTTAGGATGCTGTGGATGATTTTAATGAAGAACATAAGATGGCAACAATAGCTGAGCAAGACTTTGGACATATAACTTCAAATATGAGCGAGCTACATGACATTGAGCATGAAGTCACCCAGGTGTCCCACACAAATGTACCCAAGTGGCCGAATTGATAAAGTGATACATTTTGAAGGAAATAACTATATAACCCCCCCCCCATATATATATATATAAAATAAATAATAAAACAATTAACAAGGGTAACTATTTACATATTTTATATTTACAATATTGTGAAGACCCTCAGTCCTCTACACAATATTCTGCTGCTGGTGCCATGGCCCATAGCAGTCTCTTTCTGCTGTAAAGCAAAGGCTTACTGAACAGGTTGTGCAGGTGATGGGGCATTTCCTGTGACAAAGGGCACAATGACGTCTCCCTACTGTGCCCCTTTTGCCCTGGGGCACATTCATGCCTGACCGGCAAAAAGTGCTCTTCCCTGACAAGTCGTGGTTTTGTCTTAGAGGTGATGGTCAGATATGCGTTTATCGCCAAAAGAAATTAGCGTTACACTGAGGCCTGTACTCTGGAGCGGGATCAATTGAGGTGGAGGGTCCGTCATGGTCTGGGGCTGTGTGTCACACCATCATCGGACTGAGCTTGTTGTCATTGCAGTGCAGTCCATGAGGAGATGCACTGCAGTACTTAATGCAGCTGGTGGCCACACCAGATACTGACTGTTACTTTAGACTTTGACCCCCCTTTGTTCAGGGACATATTATTACATGTCTGTGGAACTTGTTCAGTTTATGTATCAGTTGTTGAATCGTATGTTCATACAAATACTTACGTTAAGTTTGCTGAAAATAAACAGTTGACAGTGAGTTTAGAATATAATGTCAGTAAGTTACAGACCCAACAGCATATTGGTAGTATGCCCTTCTCCTAACCATGTTTTCCAGTGACAGTCTCTTCCCATTCAAATATTTTTGTTCAACACACAGTTCAGTAATAGACCCATGTAATTCTAGTTCATATTGAGATGGTTGTTTTGTTTGAAATGTGCTGTCAGTGTGTCTGTATATTGTCTATAAAAGTGGATTGTCCTTCCTTTTAAGACCACATAGGCCTAATAAAATACTTCAAATGGTAGTAGGCTAACCGCAGAGTCAGGGTCTACCTCATCGCAGCTTGTTTGCTTGCACTTGCTTATACTTCGAGCTAAGTGTTAATTATATAAGAACAAAACATTCATTTACTGAACATAAATGTAATGTTTGTGTATGGTTCAAAACTCACGTCGACATTCATTATTATTCAATCGAGTTACACAAATCCACAAGGAGTCAGAAACAACATTTATTTAAGCAAGTCAGACATAAGCTCCACTCTCGGGACAGCTTGGTGTGGACTAAAAGTTTGTAGGCAGCGTTTATCGCTGTTACAGTGTAGCGGCGTAGCGGCTTCGCTGGCATGCATCTAAAAACAGATGGGCTGTTTGCCAAGATTGACATGTTCAAATCGCCACGGATAACAGGAGGTGCCGTTTTCTGTTACAATGAACCCCAGTAGTGGAGTTAAATGACTCAGGCCCTACCTAACTGTTACTAGAGTGCTGTTAACCACAACTGTTATCAGTCTGTTGACAACTGCGGTCATTTACAAGGTTGATGCTAGGCTTCGATGGTACACTGTATACCGGGGTATTTGGAAATAGCCAGGGATGGTTTTCAATACTGTTTAAAACTATTTATTTGACCTTTTTCAATAAATATTATTTGTAGCTACTGCCTGCAGTCAACTGTACAACACATTAGGAGATAAAGCAGATTGCGTACCTCATTTCACCAGTCACATTATGAAGCTTACAGTAGTTCCCCAGAACATTTGAGCCAGTCATGAGTGTTTGTAAATAGCACAATGGGAGAAAGTGGGAGCAGGTGAGTACAGCTGTGTACTGACAGGGGTCGCGTTTTTAATCAGTGACGTGCAACTACAGTTTTCCTTAACAGAAAATACATTAGTGCAACACATTCAGAAGAAGATGGCTTCATTTTCATCAGATGATAGCATATGTGCAATGCTATTTGGCCGGCAGCCACACAAGTAAATTAGCTACAATGAAAAAGCTAAGTAAAAACGATGCATGGCCATAATATTTCCAATGTTTAGCATAGAAAGAATGTAGCCAGATACATTTCCTAGGGTTTTGCTTAAATCTAGCATTTTACCAGAGAAAAGTAGGCTGGCTACAATGAGAAAATGCAGAGCAGAAATTACAATAAGAAGTATTTTAGATCTGCGTTTACAAAATGCAGGAAGATATTTCTTTGGCATCATCTTTTTTCATATTTTTTCCTGCCTGAAAAATGAAGAAGTTTACCTTCCTAGTTATCTAAGTATGTTAGTGAACTGATAATATTGTGTAAGTGTTCTGCCGTGTTTGAGGCCCGTTACCCTAGCAACTCCAGACAACTCCCTAGCAACTCCAGACATATGCTGTTTCAGAGCAGAGTATGTGAGTGGAATTGAGCAGTTGGAAATCCCTCATGGCTCATGGAGCAGTGCTTACCCCTTTCCAACCACTCAGCTAAAAACCTCACAAGACAAAAAAAAAAAACTGCAGCTCCAAATTCGCTCCATTCGTTAAAATCACCATTTAACCAACAAACATCTATTTTTGTGTCTACCTGAACCTACCATTTGGTTATGAAGTATTGAAACCAAACATGTGATTTGAATGAAAAGTAGTGTCCAGAGCATGGAGGCGCTACCAGGAGACAGGCCAGTACATCAGGAGACGTGGAGGAGGCCGTAGGAGGGCAACAACCCAGCAGCAGGACCGCTACCTCCGCCTTTGTGCAAGGAGGAGCACTGCCAGAGCCATGCAAAATGACCTCCAGCAGGCCACAAACATGCATGTGTCTGCTCAAACGGTCAGAAACAGGACTCCATGAGGGTGGTATGAGGGCCCGACGTCCACAGGTGGGGGTTGTGCTTACAGCCCAACACCGTGCAGGACGTTTGGCATTTGCCAGAGAACACCAAGATTGGCAAATTCGCCACTGGTGCACGGTGCTCTTCCCAGATGAAAGCAGGTTCACACTGAGCACATGTGACAGACGTGACAGAGTCTGGAGACGCCGTGGAGAACGTTCTGCTGCCTGCAACATCCTTGTGGGGTGGCATTTCTTTGGGGGGGCCGCACAGCCCTCCATTTGCTCGCCAGAGTTAGCCTGACTGCCATTAGGTACCGAGATGAGATCCTCAGACCCCTTGTGAGACCATATGCTGGTGCGGTTGGCCCTGGGTTCCTCCTAATGCAAGACAATGCTAGACCTCATGTGGCTGGAGTGTGTCAGCGGTTCCTGCAAGAGGAAGGCATTGATGCAATGGACTGGCCCGCCCATTCCCCAGACCTGAATCCAATTGAGCACATCTGGGACATCATGTCTCGCTCCATCCACCAACGCCACATTGCACCACAGACTGTCCAGGAGTTGGCGGATGCTTTAGTCCAGGTCTGGGAGGAGATCCCTCAGGAGACCATCCGCCACCTCATCAGGAGCATGCCCAGGCGTTGTAGGGAGGTCATACAGGCACGTGGAGGCCACACACACTACTGAGCCTCATTTTGACTTGTTTTAAGGACATTACATCAAAGTTGGATCAGCCTGTAGCGTGGTTTTCCACTTTAATTTTGAGTGTGACTCCAAATCCAGACCTCCATGGGTTGATACATTTGATTTCCATTGATAATTTTTGTGTGATTTTGTTGTCAGCACATTCAACTATGTAAAGAAAAAAGTATTTAATAAGAATATTTCATTCATTCAGATCTAGGATGTGTTATTTTAGTGTTCCCTTTATTTTTTTGAGCAATGTATATATTCGAGGTCGACCGATTATGATTTTTCAACACCGATACCGATTATTGGAGGACCAAAAAAGCGGATACCAATTAAATGGGCAGATTTTTTACATTTATTAGTAATAATGACAATTACAACAATACTGAATGAACACTTATTTTAACTTAATATAATACATCAATAAAATCAATTTAGCCTCAAATAAACGAAACCTGTTCAATTAGGATTTTTTACTATTTCCCTCTCTACCATTTGTATTTCATTAATCTTTGACTATTGGATGTTCTTATAGGCACTTTAGTATTGCCAGTGTAACAGTATAGCTTCCTACCCTCTCCTCACTCCTCCCTGGGCTCGAACCAGGAACACAATGACAACAGCCACCCTCGAAGCGGCGTTACCCATGCAGAGCAAGGGGATCAACCACTCCAAGTCTCAGAGCGAGTGACGTTTGAAACGCTATTAGCACGCACCCCGCTAACTAGCGTGCCATTTCACTTCGGGTACACCAGCCTAAATCTCGGGAGTTGATAGGCTTGAAGTCATAAATGGCGCAATGCTTGACGCACAACGAAGAGCTGCTGGCAAAACGCACGAAAGTGCTGTTTGAATGAATGCTTACAAGCCTGCTGCTGCCTACCACCGCTCAGTCAGATACTTGTATGCAACGCAGGACATGCTAGATAAACTAGTAATATCAACCACCATGTGTAGTTAACTAGTGATTATGATTGATTGTTTTATGGAAGATAAGTTTAATGCTAGCTAGCAACTTACATTGGCTTACTGCATTCGCGTAACACTCCTTGTGGAGTGCAACGAGAGGCAGGTGGTCATAGCGTTGGACCAGTTAACTGTAAGGCTGCAAGATTGAATCCCCCGAGCTGACAAGGTGAAAATCTGTCGTTCTGCCCCTGAACGAGGCAGTTAATCCCACCATTCCTAGGCCGTCATTGAAAATAAGAACGTGTTCTTAACTGACTTGGTGTAAAGGTGTAAAAAAATAAGATTTAAGATTTATTATATATGTATAAATACTTTGCTACAAAGACACACTTAGTTATTATCTATTTGTTCCTTTCTTTTAGGATGTAGTAAGTACACCATCATGCTTTCAGGATAGGTGTCTTTTCAGATTCCACAATGATTCATTAGTTGTAGACACTACATCACAGCACTCTCTCTTCCTCTTGGTCCTCCTCATCTTTGTAAGTCACCTTGATTTTGCACCTGTGTGTTTAATCATTTTCTTTATGAAAATATTTACTGAACTCCATGACAGCTAGATCAAGTGGCTATGGCAGTACAGAAGTAGACTATAATGCATGCTGGGCCGGGCATGCCCCGAGATCGGTACTGGAGCTCCAGCCGTTAGGAAACTCGCTCCACGCGCCAGTCAAATTGGGAACGCTCCACTCCAGCTCTACTCACATACTCTGCTTCAGAGCCAGTACCGTTCTTCCTTCAGACAAGCATGTCTCAAATTTTTGTTCATTTGCACAATGTCTCTTGTTCACATTCGCTTGGATATGACAGTCGGTAGCTCCTACAGACAATGCAGTCGGGAAACTTGACTTCTCCCACATTTTGTTACATTACAACCTTATTCTAAAATGGATTAAATAGTTTCCCCCCCTCAATCTACACACAATACCCCATAATGACAAAACAAAAACTGGTATAGAAATATCACATTTACATAAGTATTCAGACCCTTTACTCAGTACTTTTTGAAGCACCTTTGGCAGCGATTACAACCTAGTGTCTTCTTGGGTATGACGCTACAAGCTTGGCATACCAATATTTGGGGAGTTTCTCCCATTCTTCTCTGCAGATCCTCTCAAGCTCTGCCAGGTTGGGGGTG
This sequence comes from Oncorhynchus kisutch, assembly GCF_002021735.2. NCBI lineage: Eukaryota > Metazoa > Chordata > Actinopteri > Salmoniformes > Salmonidae > Oncorhynchus > Oncorhynchus kisutch. The sequence goes on from NC_034187.2 coordinate 75,321,708, forward strand.
TCGCTGCACAGCTATTTTCAGGTCTCCCCAGAGATGTTCGATCGGGTTCAAGTCCAGGCTCTAGCTGGGCCACTCAAGGACATTGAGACTTGTCCCGAAGCCACTCCTGAGTTGTCTTGGCTGTGTGTTTAGTGTCGTTGTCCTGTTGGAAGGTGAACCTCCGCCCCAGCCTGAGGTCCGGAGCATTCTGGAGCAGGTTTTCATCAAGGATCTCTCTGTACTTCCCTCCATTAATCTTTTCCTCTATACCAACTAGGGTCGGAAAGTTTATTTTGCGGATTTTACTTAAATTCATCAAAAACATTTGCTTATAACAGTGAACCTTTTTTTGTGGGATACACAAGGCAATTCTAGGTTGTGGCATATTTTGATTAAACTAAACCAAATTCAATGGAATTGCAACCCTCTGCATGCACAGTGCATTCTTCCATCACATGTACAGTTGATTCTCAAGATCTTGCACACTAATGAGATGCTATTGAGCCCACACTACTACACTGTCTGAGCCAAGGACTACATGCTTTCTGGTAAGATTTGATTAGAAATACTGGTTGAGGTGAATATATTTGATATGACATGCATGATTTTTTGTTAACTAGTAAATAGTAGCCTACAGCAAAGTGTGTTTAAATCATTTGTAATTTGTTAAGAATTTCTGCTAGTTAGTTTTAGCTTGCTTCAGCCTGCTAACTGAGGAGTGTTAATTCACCTGTTTCCATACATGTTACATTTAAAAACATTTATCTTACAAAAGGAGTAGTTTAATCTAATTGCTTAACAGTACTTGTTCCCCCCCCCCCCCCCCCCTAATCTTTACAGGAAACCGCCACGTACACTATGTGTGGAGACATTTCACTGCAGCTAGTGTGGAAGGAAAAGCTGTCTACATTTGCAAATACTGTGCCAAATCATATGTGAAGAATTCAACAAAGATGCAGAATCATCTGGCCAAGTGCATAACGTTCCCTCAGCGCTCACAACAAGCAAACTGTGACAGAAGTCCTACTTCTATTTGAGGTGAAAATTATGAACCAGACACCTTATCGACAGCAACAGCTCATGGTCCTCCTGGAATCAGAAGTTTGTTTTGACTCAATGGTGGAATGTAGTGAGAGAAATGCTTATGAATGTCTTGCTCGAGCTGTGTATGCAACTGGTTCACCTCTGATGCTCACAGGCAATGTGTATTGGAAGAGATTTATGAGATGTTCTTCGCCCAGCATACACCCCTCCAACCAGACATGCTTTATCTACTCATTTGCTGGATGCAGAGTTGAAGGTCAAGCAAATCATAGAAAAAGCAGACGATTGCAATCATCTCTGATGGGTGGTTGAATGTTTGTGGGCAAGGAATAATTAACTACATCATATCCACCCCCCCAACCAGTATTCTACAAGAGCACAGACACAATGGGCAACAGACACACCAGTCTCTACATTGCAAATAAGCTGATGGCAGTCATCAATGACCTTGGACCACAGAAGGTATTTGCACTGGTGGCAGACAATGCTGCGAACATGAAGGCTGCTTGGTCTAAAGTGGAGGAGCCCCATTGGCTGTGCTGCTCATGCATTGAATCTGCTCAAGGACATCATGTCACTGAAAACAATGGATACACTCTACAAGAGAGTCAAGGAAATGGTAAGGTATGTGAAGGGTCATCAAGTTATAGCAGCAATCTACCTCACCAAGCAAAGTGAGAAGAATAAGAGCACCACATTGAAGCTGCCCAGCAACACCCGTTGGGGTGGTATTGTCATCATGTTTGACAGTCTCCTGGAGGGGAAGGAGTCTCTCCAAGAAATGGCCATATCACAGTCTGCTGATATGGACCGTTTGTAGGCTACCATAAAGGCCTGATTGGTGGAGTGCTACAGAGATGGGAGAACCTTCCAGAAGGACAACCATCTCCACAGAGGAACTCTGGAGCTCTGTCAGAGTTACCATTGGGTTCTTGGTCACCTCCCTGACCAAGGCCCTTCTCCCCCGATTGCTGAGGTTGGCCAGGCAGCCAGATCCAAGAAGAGTCTATGTGGTTACAAACTTCTTCCATTTAAAAATGGAGGCCACTGTGTTCTTGGGGACCTTCAATGCTGGAGACATTTTTTGGTACCTTTCCCCAGATCTGTGCCTCGACACAATCCTGTCTGGGAGCTCTACAAACAATTCCATCGACCTCCTGGCTTGGTTTTTGCTCTGACATGCACTGTCAACTGTAGGACCTTATATAGACAGGTGTGTGCCTTTCCAAAACATGTGCAATCAATTGAATGTACCGTACCACAGGTGGACTCCAAGTTGTAGAAACATGTCAAAGATGAGCAATGGAAACAATTTTGAGTCTCATAGTAAAGGTCTGAATAGTTATGTAAATACATTTGCAAAAAATTCTAAAAACCTGTTTTTGCTTTGTCATTATGGGGTATTATGCATAGATTGATGAGGGGGAAAAATGTAAATGGACAGTGCTTTCTAAGGTGATGATTGGGCAGAATATCCCTGTCATGCTCCTCAAACATTAACTATTGTTACAATGCTCGCTGTGTGTTATGTAGCCTATGCATAGGTCTATATAAAAATGGGGTGTTACTAGGGCTGTTGAGGTGACTGTATTACAGCCACACTGGCCATCATGAGTCATGACCGCAGTAAACATGCTATTGATGATCAGGTCCTAATGGCCTGGTACTCAGGGCTCTATTGTCCCTCCATCAGGTCCTAATGGCCTGGTACTCAGGGCTCCATTGTCCCTCCATCAGGTCCTAATGGCCTGGTACTCAGGGCTCCATTGTCCCTCCATCAGGTCCTAATGGCCTGGTACTCAGGGCTCCATTGTCCCTCTAACCACTGACAGTGCAAATGCAATCCAAAGAACACTTATCATCAAAACAGTATCCTGATTTTAAAACTCACCTCACTGTGATGATCAATTTGAAGGAAGTTCAACAGCAGGTCTAAACAGTGTAAAACATGGTCGCTGTGGATGTTTCAAAGCCTAACACAGCCAAATGGACAGCGCTTTCTAAGGTGATGATTAATTGAAAACACCATTTGGTTCATTGATTGTGCAGGGTGGCTTACCAGGTAGCCTAAAATTATAGTACATTTGTATTTGGGAATTGGGAATTGTTTATATTTTCATAATGAATTGGGTGACACATTACCTTTAGCTATAGAGAATATCTCCTGCTGCCTCTCCTTTATGACCTTCTCCAGCATGCAGAGGGGCTGTCAACAGTTTAGTGAAATATGTTTTGTTGCAAAAACATGTTACTATCAATGTTACTGAACATATTTCACTTGTTTTCCCAAAATAAGCACTGGGAAACAGCAGATGAACAGGGTTGGAGAGCCCATGGCATACAGAGTTTGGGGAGAATATCACCTGTCACGCAGCGAGAGCATGCGCCTCAAACAGTGGTTGATACTATAGTAAAAGAAATCAGCCAAGACCTCAGAAGAAAATGTGTATACCTCCACAAGTCTGGTTCATCCTTGGGAGCAATTTCCAAACACCTGAAGGTACCACATTCATCTGTACAAACAATAATACACAAGTATAAACACCATGGGACCACGCAGCAGTCATACCGCTCAGGAAGGAGACTCGTTTTGTCTCCTAGAGATGAACATACTTTGATGCGGAAAGTGCAAATCAATCCCAGACCAACAGTAAAGGACCCTGTGAAGATGCTGGAGGAAACAGATACAAAAGTATCTATATTCACAGTAAAACGAGTCCTATATCGACACAACCTGAAAGACTGCTCAGAAAAGAAGAAGCCCCTGCTCCAAAACCACCATAAAAAGCCAGACTACGGTTTGCAACTGCACATGGGGACAGAGATCGTACTTTTCGGAGAAATGTCCTCTGGTCTGATGAAACAAAAAATTAACTGTTTGGCCATAATGACCATCGCTATGTTTGGAGGAGAAAAGGGGGATGCTTGCAAGCCGAAGAACACCATCCCAACCTTGAAGCACGAGGGTGGCAGAATCATGTTGTGTGGGTGCTTTGCTACAGGAGGGACTGGTGCACTTCACGAAATAGATGGCTTCATGAGGGAGGAAAATTATATGGATATATTGAAACAGCATCTCAAGACATCAGTCAGGAAGTTAAAGATTGGTTGCAAATGGGTCTTCCAAATGGACAATGACCCCAAGCATACTTCCAATGCTGTAGCAAAGGCTTAAGAACAACAAAGTCAAGGTATTGGAGTGGCCATCAAAGCCCTGACCTCAATCCCATAGAAATTGTGTGGGCAGAACTGAAAAATCATGTGTGAACAAGGAGGCCTACAAACCTGACTCAGTGACTCCAGCTATGTCAGGAGGAATGGTCCAAAATTCACCCAACTTATTGTGGGAAGCTTGTGGAAGGCTACCTGAAACGTTTGACCCAAGTTAAACCATTTAAAGGCAATGCTACCAAATACTAATTGAGTATACAGTGGGGCAAAAAAGTATTTAGTCAGCCACCAATTGTGCAAGTTCTGATGAGAGAGGCCTGTAATTTTCATCATAGGTACACTTCAACTATGACAGACAAAATGAGAAAAGAAAAAATCCAGAAAATCACATTGTAGGATTTTTTATGAATTTATTTGCAAATTATGGTGGAAAATAAGTATTTGGTCAATAGCAAAAGTTTCTCAATACTTTGTTATATACCCTTTGCTGGCAATGACAGAGGTCAAACGTTTTCTGTAAGTCTTCACAAGGTTTTCACACACTGTTGCTGGTATTTTGGCCCATTCCTCCATGCAGATCTCCTCTAGAGCAGTGATGTTTTGGGGCTGTTGCTGGGCAACACAGACTTTCAACTCTCTCCAAAGATTTTCTATGGGGTTGAGATCTGGAGACTGGCTAGGCCACTCCAGTACCTGGAAATGCTTCTTACGAAGCCACTCCTTCGTTGCCCGGGCGGTGTGTTTGATATCAATCTCATGCTGAAAGACCCAGCCACGTTTCATCTTCAATGCCCTTGCTGATGGAAGGAGGTTTTCACTCAAAATCTCACGATACATGGCCCCATTCATTCTTTCATGACACGGATCAGTCGTCCTGGTCCATTTGCAGAAAAACAGCCCCAAAGCATGATGTTTCCACCTCATGCTTCACAGTAGGTATGGTGTTCTTTGGATGCAACTCAGCATTCTTTGTCCTCCAAACACGACGAGTTGAGTTTGTACCAAAAAGTTATATTTTGGTTTCATCTGACCATATGACATTCTCCCAATCTTCTTCTGGATCATCCAAATGCTCTCTAGCAAACTTCAGACGGGCCTGGACATGTACTGGCTTAAGCAGGGGGACACGTCTGGCACTGCAGGATTTGAGTCCCTGGCGGCGTAGTGTGTTACTGATGGTAGGCTTTGTTACTTTGGTCCCAGCTCTCTGCAGGTCATTCACTAGGTCTCGCAAGATCTCACCCCGTGGGGTCAAAATCATCACAAGAACGGTGAGCAAAAATCCCAGTACCACACGGGGGGTGTGGTTCTGGGATTTTTGCTCACCGTTCTTGTGATGATTTTGACCCCATGGTGTGAGATCTTGCGTGGAGCCCCAGATCGAGGGAGATTATCAGTGGTCTTGTATGGCTTCCATTTCCTAATAATTGCTCCCACGGTTTATTTCTTCAAACCAAGCTGCTTACCTATTGCAGATTCAGTGTTCCCAGCCTGGTGCAGGTCTACAATTTTGTTTCTGGTGTCCTTTGACAGCTCTTCGGTCTTGGCCATAGTAGAGTTTGGAGTGTGACTGTTTGAGGTTGTGGACAGGTGTCTTTTATACTGATAACAAGTTCAAACAGGTGCCATTAATACAGGTAACGAGTGGAGGACAGAGGAGCCTCTTAAAGAACAGGTCTGTGAGAGCCAGAAATCTTGCTTGTTTGTAGGTGACCAAATACTAATTTTCCACCATAATTTGCAAATAAATTCATTTAAAATCCTAGTGTGATTTTCTGTATTTTTTTTCTTCTCATTTTGTCTGTCATAGTTGAAGTGTACCTATGATGAAAATTACAGGCCTCTCATCTTTTTAAGTGGGAAAACTTGCACAATTGGTGGCTGACTAAATACTTTTTTGTCCCACTGTATGTAAACTTCTGACCCACTGGGAATGTGATGAAAGTAATGAGCTGAAATAAATAATTCTCTCTACTATTATTCTGACATTTTACATTCTTAAAATAAAGTGGTGATCCTAACTGACCTAAAACAGGACATTTTTACTTAAATTAAATGCCAGGAATTGTGAAAAACAGAGTTTAAATGTATTTGGCTAAGGTGTAAGTAAACTTCTGACTTCAACTGTATGTTTTCTTATGCTTATTTCTCAGCTGCTCATATTAAGTACAGCTCCGCTGTAAAAACAAAGTACTCTACCAGGCATCGTTGAAAAATGGACTGGCAAGAAAGTGTGCTGCCTCCATTCGCTATTCCTGCCCATTGGATAATGGTCCATTTCAATTTAAACTAATTTTACATATAAAGACAAGATTCAATTGAATAGTCTGATGTGTGAAAATACTTGATGAGAAAACAGCTGCGCAGCCTGAGGAAAGGAACATTTAAACAAGCTTTTTTTACTACTTTCTCAAATCAATAGGCTATAGTCACATCATGCAGCCCATATACGTTTTCATTTCTAAGACATTAAGGTTTGTATCATTCACAACTAAAGTTGCCAAACAACTCTAAATCTAGCATATAGGATCCGTTTCAAATGATCACTTTAACGCTCAACGTGGCAACTTCACTAGGCACACTCGCTCTGGAAAGGGAAAAATATCCTTTCTATTTTAGTCAATTATATTCAAAGGTTAAATTATATTCTTCATACTGTAAAATCATATAAAATAATGGCATGGGACTTAAGCATATCTAGTCTTCTAAATGAACCAGCCTACAGCCTATGACATGTAGCATAGCCAGGCCAACTCATTCTGTTCTTAGGACTCGACTCAAATAAATAATGGACATATTGTGATGTACAGTATATTAAATTGATTAATTATACTTTTTAAATGTAAATGTTCCCAAGGCAGGCATCAGTAGCTTGTATGCATGGAAATGCTAAACATGCTTATGTTAATTAACAGTCAATTACCGTGACATCAGCAAGCTTTTGCATGACAACAACCGGCTGACAAAATGTCATGACCGCCACAGCCCTAGGTTACACAATACAAATCTCCTAACAGCTGCAAGTGAAGTCGTGGGGGATAAGATAACCCGGTCTTTGACATTGGACACTCCCAAGCCACAGCAGTGTTTTTCACTACAGTGAGTGTGGGCCTTTGTCCCTACAAAAACACACACCCAAGGCCCAAAGAGTGTGTAACCCTATGGGTGGAGAGAATAAGTCATTCAAACCCACAAATGACATAACAGGGATCATCATGTTTTACCACAAGGCTGGATGAGAATACAGCAAGAGTAGAGCGTTTGCATACATGTTAATGCCAGAGGCAAAGGGGATGACTAACATTGAACTGAATCCCAGTCCTCTTCTGACTAGCTCTGTCTGGACTTGTAGATTGTGAAAGTGGAACTTCTTTAACTATAAGAAACAAAGTTCTGTAGCCTAAATCCAACTGTCATTGTTGTAAGAATGTAGAACTTCCTGCACCTTCTTAGGAAAGTATTAGTGGTGATCTTCTGAACAGAAAAAGTGAAACCTAAAACAAGGTTAGTAGTAAATTAAACTCCCAGACAAAAAAAAAATCAAAGTAAATTGATGTCATCCAAATCATCTTAAACGAGAGTTGCCTTGGGCCTGCTGTATTTGAGGACAAATGCTTTTACAAAGAGGGGGTAGGTACTAGGCCCTTACTTCTCCACCTATTCTCCTCGCCCACAGCTGGTGAACAAGGGTAACATGCGAAGAAATAACAGATTCAACAACTAACTAGCCTCAGGGAATCGCATCCATTGATCCAGCAGCTGTTCTGTCTCACTCCTCCTCAACCATAAAATCTGCAACCATGGAGATTCATTTGTAGTGATGGGAAACAAGCCCTCTCAAACATTTGGGTCCTTCACCAAATTTTTCCCGAAAATGTCATGACGTTAAGGTTAAGTAAAGATAAGGGGAAAATTAACTTGTTTTATGCAACAGGGCCCTGGCCCTTTAATTGCGCATCTAGCACGTGATGAATGTGCCAGTCCAGCAATGGTTCTGCACTGCTGCTGCCCATTTCCATGTCAATGTTTGTAAATAACAAATATATACAAATGATATACTTCTGCCAGGTTAGCCTACTTTGCTGTTAACATTTAATTGACAAGGGTTTGGGGAAAGTATTTCTGTCAACCCACAAGATGATTACTGGCCACACACGGGAGTGATAGATGAACACCAGAAAAAGACGAAAATTGGAAAAATAATAATAATTGGAAATTGGAAATGAATTGGCAGACAGTGTTAGGTTTGACTATGTAAGCCAATAGTGGCTAACCAGGGGTGTGATAATGTCAACGTTGATTAGATAGTAGCTTGCGGTGTCTGATACTTGTGAAATTTGTTCGTGGCTGTTTGCGGTGGAACACTTAAATTGCATGTACTTTCAGAATTGTTTGGTGGGCTGCGCTGGTAGCTCGCTATCGACCTATTGGAGAGGAGACCTCTGTCGATTATTTATTACGTTGTGCTTAGTCAGGAGATACCAATCTAAAAAGGTAATCTAGCTTTAAAATAACATTCAAAGTGAAAGTGAATGTAAAAGTTCAGCATGTCATGTGCATAGAACCTTATCAGTTGGTGTCATAACAGCAAGTTAGCAACGTTATTGGCCTAACGTTAGCTGGCTATCACAATACACTTGTCATTCCCATTGTCAGCTACAACTAAAGGCCTAGTTCGCATTTCATCACAATAACTTCATGGGCGACACATTAGTTAGAGTAGATGAAGTTTGAAACCAGATAAAGCTAGCTGGCTGCAGTACTCGCCTCTTTGGGTATCTCGCAGGCTCCGGTGCTGGGATAAGGCCCCGGCTCAGTGCTTAGTTGGGTGGCAGTCTGGCACTCCTCCTGCCGGCCTCTCAACCTAGCGCCAACAGTAGAACAGCTCTCGTCCTCGGCGAGAAGGTCAGAGTCGTTGGTCTCTTCCCCGGTGCTGTCTGACGACACCCCCGCGTTACCATTACTGCTACTCGTGCTGTTCGGTGGCTCTCCGAATTCCGATCTGTCAGGTACTTGGTGCACGAGCCACGCGCTCAACTGCGTAGGGAACCGGGCGGGCGACCCAAGCGCCCTCACCTCGTCCAGAAGCCGACGGCTGGCGAAGAAATAGTCCAACTCCGGACATTTGGGGTGCACGCTGTACCCGTCCCAATTGTCCCTCAAACTGTGAAACGGTGTCTGGATAAAGGCTGAGCTGGGACCATCGTTAATCTCTAGCGGTGAGTAGTAGCCGTTCCAATAGCTGTCGACATCCACGCGAACTCCGATCAAACTGAGTAAGATCGTAAACTGGATTAGTCCCTCTGTGAAGTATTTCTTCACGTTTTGCATCTTTTTATTTTTTTTGGGGGGGAGAACGTCAATAAAGAGAAACGCTGGTCCCAGAGTTCCCTTTAGCCCACTAAACAAAGACAATGCAAAACAAAAGAGCACGAGTTCCTTTCCCCTGTCAGACAAAGAGGTCCGCCCGTCCCCGGCGAAAACGTTAGCTAGCTACTGCACTACCGGCTTCTGATAACTTCCTGACAGAAACATGCTCTTAAACGAACAACTGTACCACGATCACATATAATAAAAAATTTAATCATAGATGAAACTATAATTCATTGGAATATCCCTTGTTTATTTGTCTGCCTTGTTTTAATCTAATTATAATATAAAATACATATTCCGAATCGGTTCCCTCATGGGTTTAATGTGTATGGCTCTCACTCCCTACCGGCCGCGTGGAGGAGTCTTGGGGAAGGATTTGCATAATTTACACAAACTAGGCCCATAACTCATCGCAACAGGCTTCGATTGGCTGAAAATATATTCTGTCATATAGTGAGCCAATTGTAGCATCCCACCGCTCTTACTTAAATACAAAATAACGCCCCCTTCGTTGGATTTCTGGCCCAAACAAGACACAGCCTTATGAACATACATTTCTACTTAGCAATGTGATTGAAAGTATTTTTATTTAATCTTGCAATATCTGAAACGGTTTAAAATGTGTATCACAAGAACATTACCGTTATTTTGGAATGCTACTTTGCCCTTTAGTGTCAGGGGCGGGACCTCGACAGTACTTCCGGTGACATTTTCTTTATGACTTTTGGCCCACTGACCTGCTTTCAACACTACACAATATGTTCACAACCATGTACCAACAGGTCATGTTGTTCTTGGGAACTCAGCAATTAATTCAAACATGTTTCAATAAAGTCTTTAGTTATGAATGATATTTACTTAATCCTCTTCTTACCTATATGAAACATAAGGCTTCCACGAGATAGTGCTGCTGTTGCCAATCTATTGCCTGTCTGGAGATTGTGTTCCATGACAGAACACAGTCCTTCATCTCCTTCTCCCACCCTCAATAATGACATATATTGGTACATTTGATTTGTATTTTCTCTCATACAATAAAAAATATTGATGCCTATAAAAATACAAATGTAAAGACACAAATGGTTAGACTTCTATAAAATGTTGAACAAGTGCATGACACTTTCTTCAGTAGAGGTAGAGCTAGTGGCCCTAACTAAGTAGAATTATCAAATGTTTGATTTGAAAGTACAACACTGCCATACTCTCTTGCTTGGCCAGCCAGACCCTGACAACAGATGATTAAATGGCGATGCATGTTCTGTGATCTTTTGGGAAACCATAATGCCCCCTAGAGACATAGTTGAAACAAAGCCCGTTATACAAATGCCACTTCAGCAAAACGATGACCATATTCTGTGAATGTTGTAAGGGATTAATGTAGTATTTATCCGGCTATGTTTGTGTCACAGAACATATAACTGACTTCCTTTCCATTCCTCCATGACCACAGATGGAGAGAACAGTGTCAGGCAACACTTACTCCCACTAGGAGTAACGATAGTTCAACCCTCCAAATACTTTTCAATTCATGGGTGTGAAGGAGCACAATAAGGAAGGGAATCTTTACTACAGTTTTGGACCAGAGAGCACCATTCAAATCATGATGAATCAGTGAGTTGTAATGTGCACTTTTATCGAATTTCACATGCAATGTAGGTCTACTCTACAACCTACGCTGTAACCATATAGGACTTGGGACAAAAAAGTTGTTTGTATGATTAGACATAGGCTTGTTATAAGTTATCAATGAAACAAAGGCCAACTATCCGCTGTGGTGGGGTGTGAGGTATGTGGTGGTGGTGATGGATGGTGGTACTGGTGATCATGATAATGATTCAGAAAAAAAGCAGTAGGCTACTTTTGGTCAATTATGGCTCCTATACACCCCCTGCTGGTGGTTAATGGAACATTCTATGGAAATCAGACATTGGAAGTACCTTAAAATGGGGGTTTGCTATCACATTCAGTGTGGACCAGCCATGACCTACTGTAGGTATACAGGTGAACAACATGCTTATTTGCAGCACATTACGATACAGCCTTATTTCCTCACCAAAAAATACCCCACTTTTCCATTCAATGCAGCAAGTATTTCTACAGGCCTACTCTGTTTATCACCTCTTTTGATTCCATTGATTTCATTTTGTGCCATTGATAAATGTAGATGTTTACTAATTGCTCCAATGGTCTATTTCACCCTTTAGTCATTAGGATGAGCTTCTTCAGTTTGGTCTTCCTTAGAATACGTTTTCCTTTTCTAATGCAGTTTACAATAGTTCAATTTGAATTGCTCATCACTTTTACATTTATCTAGTAAGCACAATATAATTCACTTCCTGTCTCACAGGCATAGCAGGTGTAAATATGGTAGCTTTGATAATGTTACCTCATTAGCAGAGCAGGTATTTATATGGTAGCATAGGGCAATCTGTCATCAGCATCTGTCTGGAACTATCATGGTCCACACACATCAACACAAGTCATGAAGAGGGCATGATGCCTCTTCCCCCTCAGGAGGCTGTAAAGATTCGGCATGGACCCTCAGATCCTCCAAAAGTTCTACAGCTGCACCATTGAGAGCAACTTGACTGGTTGCGTCACTGCTTAGTATGGTATCTGTTTGGCATCTGACCGCAAGGCACTACAGAGGGTAGTGCGTATGGCCCAGTACATTACTGGAGCTGAGCTCCCTGCCATCCAGGACCTTTATACCAGTCGGTGACAGAGGAAGGCCCTAAAAATGGTCAAAGACTCCAGCCACCTAAGTCATAGACTGTTCTCACTCTCTGCTACCACACGACAAGTTGTACCGATGCACCAAGTCTGGAACCAACAGGACCCTGAACAGCTATAAGACTGCTAAATAGTTAGTTAAATAGTTGACCAATAACTCCCCAGAATACCCTTTTTGCACTAATCTCTTTTGACTCATCACATTTGCTGCTGTTACTGTTTATTATCTATCCGGTTGCCTAGTCACTTTATCCCTACCTATATGTACATATCTACCTCATATACCTTGTACTCCTGCTCATCAACTTGGTACTGGTACCCCATGTACAGTGCCTTCAGAAAGTATTTATACCCCTTGACTTATTCTGACATTTGTTGTGTTACAGCGTGAATTCAGAATGGATTAAAACATGTTTTTCTCACCCATCTACACACCCCATAATGACACAGTGAAAACATGTTTTTCTCACCCATCTACACACCCCATAATGACACAGTGAAAACATGTTTTTAGATTTTTTTCCTAATTTAAAAACAAATGAAATACAGAAATACAGAAATATCTCATTTACGTAAGTATTCACACCCCTCACTCAACACTTTGTAGAAGCACCTTTGGCGCCGATTACAGCTGTGAGTCTTTCTGGGTAAGTCTATAAGAGCTTTAAACACCTGAAATGTGCAACATTTTCCCATTATTCTTTTCAAAATTCTTCAAGCTCTGTCAAACTTTCAACCACTTTCAGATCTTGCCATAGATTTTCATATAGATTTAAGTCAAAACTGTAACTCGGCCACTCAGGAACGTGCACTGCCTTCTTGGTAAGCAACTCCAGTTTAGATTTGTCCTTGTGTTTTAGGTTATTGTCCTGCTGAAAGGTGAATTCATCTACTAGTGTCTGGTGGAAAGCATTCTAAACCAGGGTTTCTTTTAAGAATTTGCCTGTGCTCCATTCCGTTTATTTTTTAACCTGAAAAACACCCCAGTCGTTAATGCTTACAGGCATACCCATAACATGATGCAGCCACCACTATGCTAAATATGGAAAGTGCTACTCAGTAATGCGTTGTGTTGAATTTGCCCCAAACATAACACTTTGTATTCAGAACAAAAAGTGAATTGCTTTACCAACTGTTTTGCAGTTTTACTTTAGTGCCTTGTTGCAGACAGAATGTATGTTTTGGAATATTTTTTCAATATTTGATCCATCCTCAATTTTTATCATGGTTATTAAACTCTGTAACTGTTTTAAAGTCACCATTGGCCTCATGGTGAAATTCCTGAGCAGTTTCCTTCCTCTCCAGCAACGATGTCAGGAAAGACGCCTGTATCTTTGTAATGCATGGGTGTATTGATACACCATCCAAAGTGTAATTAATAACTTCTCCATGCTCAAAGGGATATTCAATGTCTGCTATGCCATTTTAAATTCAGGCTTCACTGTTAGTCTACACCTGTCCCTGAGGAACATTCCTTGGAGATGAGGCCTACCCCAAACTATTCAATACAATTCCATGTTCTATTCTGTCTCTGTTGTCATTCAGTTAAGACTGTACTTGATTGAACTCATTTTGCTTATTTTATGGGGTTTATAAAAAAATATTATTCAAGCATTTCGTAATCAATTTGCAATCATATATAGTGAAATTTGATTGGCTATTGATTTGGAGCCACGTTGTAGAAGACTTCTCAACATTTATCTGAAATTATGAATTTCTGTCTCTAGAATAATCACGAATCATTTCAAGTAATTGGTCAATATACAGATATACATAACATTATTCATTTGTCAATAATTATCTGTATATGTTTATTGCATAAAACCATAGGATCATAAAGATTCCAAGGCATTCCTTCACATCACTAACGTTATGTAGAAAAATGACATGCCTTTTTCATGACCGCAGTATTTGAGGCAGAGATGACCAAATAGGGCAGGAGAGCGCGTCCCAGTATGCTTCTTCGATTTTTCATTGGGTCAATTTAGTTCTGACCTCGACCAGGGGTTGGAGAATATTATTAAAACCACTCCCACGTCTCCCTCTGATTGGCTTAACTATGTACTAGGAACGCCCAGCTGTTGAATACTACGTTACCTACTTAACCGCTTCGACGCTGGCGTCATCATGTCCAGCAATTCATAAAGCACATGAATTCGCATATTTCCGTTCGTTAGCTCAATATTAAATACATTTAGTTGCATGTGCAATTACAATTTCCTGAAAAGTTCTACAATTTATTTCTGATGTTTTTGTAGCCTAGGCATATACTACACAGGACTATTTTTTTTTATAGCAGAAGTATATACCAAAAATGTTCAGGCAAAAATGCATGCGTAAAAAACCGCAATATTATTACACATTCATTTCTACACAATACAGACTACACGTTTGTAAAATGGTATTTTTTAGGCCATGTCTGGTACTAAAAAGATTTTTAAAGTGTAAAAGTGATTATAAGACAATGGTGGCCTACACTTTTAATAAAGCATGCAGCGCAAGCTATAGGCCTAAATTGACCTTATTTTATAAGAATTACCTGGAATTAAATTACTTTTAGTCCTAAGACTATTAATCAAATCGAAGCAAACAATTTTGTAACTTTTTTATTAACACTTTAATTTGATTAATCTGTTAGAATTGACTTCAGGGCCACTGGATAACCAACACAAATAAAACAAGAATGCATTCAGCATTTAAAGTTTGATAGTGAAGAAAACGAATTCTTTAGACTCAAACTACTTCAATGAGTTGCCCTGGTATAATAACTCAACTACAACAGTTTGGCAAAGCAGGGTGGCATTTAAGATCTGTCAATAGAGAACATGCCAGCTTTTCAGATCCACTGGTTAGTGACGGTGCGACAAATCCCAAATGCATGAAGGCACGATCAAGTTTGAAGTCCTCAAGTTGTGGTGTTTAGCTTTGATATCCATAAATAATGATCAAGCTCGTTGATCTAACGCCAGCATCCACGGCTTGATTAATCCACAAGTATTTTCATAACGAGGTGGAACACAGTTAAATCAACTTTGAGACGTTCTGGACAGATTTATTGTGGAAAGCTCTTAAATCACAGCGTGAGCTGCTCGTAGAGAGAAGGGGATTGGACGGCAAGCAAGTGACGTCTTGAAGAGTGACATGAAACCAGAGAGATTGCGCAGAAGTTGTATATTGCCGCAAGGAATCCTGGGATCTCAAGGGTAACAAATTGTAGAGAGGAAGAATTCGCTGCTCCTTTGCACTTCTCTTCGGCTATTCAATGAACTTCCCAAATGTTTTTATACCAAATGTTGGACACTGAGCTGTAAAAATACACTTTTTGTAAAATTCTGGAAAAAAAGACTGAGGCTGTCTTGATTTGCTCATACATCAGTTCTAATAGGGTAATAGCTAGGTCTATAATACTTCTTGGCTTATTTCAGTTGGAGGGAATAATGAATGCTCAAATACCCATGACAGTTAGAGAAACATACATAATGAATAGGCTATAAACTATTATGAAAGTATAGAAAAGTGAAAGAAAAAATGAAACAGCAAAACTTAGACATTTTACCACTTTATAATAGCCTACTAATTATTTAAGCTCATTGCCCAAATAAAGTAACCTATTATACTAAACAAGTCATGTAGCCTATGCTGATTGTGATGACAATGTGATGATTTTATGATAACATAAACTAAAAAAGTTGTATTAAATGACATATACGTTGCATTAATTCCAATAAATATGAATAAGTATCGTGATGTATTTAATCTATTAAATAAAACATCTATTTCAGATTGTATTTGATCCCAATATGTAAAAACAATGGATTTTAGGCTATAGGTTCTCTCTCATGGACATGATTTTACTTATTGTGATAATTTTAGTTTAAATAGACCAGTGGCAAATATTCGTGTCATCATTTGGCGTAATTGTATTTATTTCTAACTAATCAATGAACTAAGTTTAGATCAATATAAAATGTTAATATGTAGCAACCCTTGCCTATTAAATGTTAATTCAAGTGTATTCATGCAGCTTCAAATATGGTTCATGAAAAACAATTAAACAAAAACTCATAACTAATCTATTCTTGATGTTATTTGAATCCCATACAACATAAGTTCTCCCATTGCTCTGCAGTGCTCAGAGCTCCGTCGCCCAACGCTTCAAACATTCAACTGGCGTCTCTCTCCCTCAAGAACCACAGCTGCTGCTTGATTGACAGCAAGCGCAATCCAATAAAATGACTGTGATTTAAATACAGTTTTTCTATTGGACAAATATTTATATCGTCAGAGGTGAACTAAGCCAACCACAGAGTGTATATTACCATAGTTTCAAGGCTACATTTCTGACAAGCTCTGTGGCGCCTCGCCGTGGACAGATATAGTCAATTTTTAAGGGGTGTTCTTTTTTGCAGAATGAGTAATAAAGAAAAATTAAAATGGTCAGCAGTTTTCTTTATTTTTTTCCATTCCCTTTCAATACTGGTCTTTGTTTTATGTTGATGGAAGAAGCAGCCCTCTTTAACTTAATATTTCCCAACGGTCTCTAGGAAATTGAATGAACATGTTTTTGGTTTCTTTCGATAGGATAAAATGGAGAGAATACAGTGCTTTTGCTATAATGCCAGGGTACTTTTGATGCAGTCATTAACGCAAATGGAGGTTACATTTTCATTAGCCTGTCTCTCATGGTTTTTGATAAACGCTTGACAAATTCAAATATCTAACGCGATATTATGCCTGTAGGCAGCTACTGTGTGGAGCCCATCACTTTCCCCAACGGGTGCATTCTTTATCATTACCACAAGAGGCCGCTACTACCCCATATAATAGACCCAAAAACTAAGCATGACCACACATTTGCCAACCACATTCAACTATTTGAATGAATTCAACTAATAAACTATGCATCGATGTACTTGTACTGTATCTATGGAGTTAAAATTGAGAGAATGAGAAATACTCCACAATTAATAAGGCCTATATGGGCCTCTAGGTGACAGCAATGAATGAAAAAGCTAAACTGGTCGAATTCATCATTAAGCCCCCCCCCCCCCCCCCCCCCCCCTCCTCCTCCTCCTCCTCCTCCCCCCTGTGGGCCTCTAGAAGTTGTGGAGGCCAGCACTCAGGCCAGGCGTTAACAGAAGGTTTCTCAGCCTGGGCAGCAGCTGCGGATTAGATGTGGGACCGTGAGATGGCTGCCTTGATTAAGCTTGCTTGGCTCACAGAGATTGGCAGTTTTCTCCCTGGAAAAGAAAAGAAAAACCTCTTATGCAAACAGCAGAAAATGGCCTAGCCGGGCAGGAAAACAGCCCTGTGACGTGACCTGTGGAGCTGCGGAATTATATCAGCTATATACTTTACCAGTCAAAAGGACACACCTACTCATTCCAGGGTTTTTCTTTATTTTTACTATTTTCTACATTAATAGTGAATAATAGTGAAGACATGAAAATGATGAAATAACACACATGGAATCATGTAGTAACCAAAAAAGTGTTAAACAAATCAAATCTATTTTAGGTTCTTCAAAGTATCTTTTGCCTTTGCCTTGATGACAGCTTTGCACACGCTTGGCATTCTCTCAACCAGCTTCACTTGGAATGCTTTTCCAACAGTCTTGAAGGAGTTCCTACATATGCTGAGCACTTGTTGGCTGCTTTTCCTTCACTCTGCGGTCCAACTCACCCCAAACCATCTCAACTGGGTTGAGGTCGGGTGATTGTGGAGGCCAGGTCATCTGATGCAGCACTCCACCACTCTCCTCCTTGGTCAAATAGCCCTTACACAGCCTGGAGGTGTGTTGGTCATTGTCCTGTTGAAAAATAAATTATAGTCCCACTAAGTGCAAACCAGATGGGATGGTGTTTTGCTGCAGAATGCTGTGGTAGAAATGCTGGTTAAGTGTGCCTTGAATTCTAAATAAATCTCTGACAGTGTCACCAGCAAAGCATCTCCACACCATCACACCTCCATGCTTCACTATGGGAATCACACATGAGGAGATCATCCGTTCACCTACTCTGCATCTCACAAAGACATGGCGTTTGGAACCAAAAATCTCAAAAACCCAAACTTTTGACTGGTACTGTACGTAAATCACACACATTTACACATTTATGCACATGCACGCACACACACACACACACACACACACACACACACACACACACACACACACACACACACACACACACACACACACACACACACACACACACACACACACACACACACACACACACTGTTCATGAGGTGGAATCTGACTTCAGTGCCGTCTAGATTTAGGTGAAGGGTCAGTGAAGCAGATGCCAGCTGTATCACTATCAAATGCTTCTAGAATACAGAACATCAGACACCTCAGAGTGTTCTAGAATACAGAAAATCAGACACCTCAGAGTGTTCTAGAACACAGAACATCAGACACCTCAGAGTGTTCTAGAATGCCGAACATCAGACAGCTCAGTGTTATAGAATACAGAACATCAGACACCTCAGAGTGATCTAGAATACAGAACATCAGACAACTCAGAGTGATCTAGAACACAGAACATCAGACACACATCAGACGCACAAGGAGCCTTTCTTCCCCTTGACCTGAATAGTACATGTTTAATGCATGTCTGGTTCCACTAATGGACCCTCCTAAGCCCCGCCCCTCTTATCATATCCATGTACTCTCATGGGATCTGATTAAAAGGATTTCCAGCCAGAGAGGGAAGAGGGGAGGGGATATGGGACAGTGATTCTCATTACCCCTGGCTGCATCCCAAATGGCATCCTATTCCCTATATAGTGCACTACTTTTGACAGGATCCCTGTGGGCCCAGTTCAAAATTGGTGCAGTACATAGGGAATAGGGTGCCATTTGATACACACACCCTATGTAAGGGATTAGGGTAACAGGGATGGGATGGGTGCTCTCCTTCTTCTTCCTAATCAATACAGATAGCCCCCCCCCCCCCAGGTCTGCTCTCTCACACTAGACTAATGTGTCTGGCATTGACAGAGCCAAGTTATAAGACAAGGCTACAGTATTACACAGTGAATCCATATCAGCGCAGACAGAATGAGATGGAGAATGTCTGGTCTACAGCAGTGCACTTTAAAGATAGTAGGGTACGTTGTAAACATTGCTTGGCCGCTTTCGATTGCATTCTAGCATCAGTCAGTATTATTCCATTGTTGACCTGTTGGAAGGTGTTACCACCATTTCCAAGGGGTGTCACCCTACGGGAACCAAAAGCTCCAAGACCAAGAGCCGGAAACTTCTGAGGGATGCCCGGGGTGTCTGTGGAGGATGACCTCTGACCCTTGTGACCTCCTGACCTCACGACCTGGGGTCAGAGAGGGAGTGGCATCGGGGAAGGGAGGGGGTGGGCTGTGGAGGAGACAGGGTAATTGATGGAGTGATGGAGGGAGGCCTGGGGGTATGGGAGAGAAGGGGAGGGCTGGAGATATGGGTGAGGAAGGGAGGGCTGGGGCACGAACACCAGTGATGGGAGTGGTGTGTGTATATCTGTATGTGTGTGTGTGCACATGTGTGTGTGTGTGTGTGTGTGTGTGGCTCAATTGAAAGAAGGTCCAGTCCCATGGCCAGTCTCTGGTCGGTGTGTACATATGACATACACATGTGTCTCCCAGGATAAAATATATATTCGGTGCGAATCAATGAATATTAGAATTGTTCTTGAGTAACTTGTTAGAATCATATAAGCCACTCAGTATAGCTCTTTCAAAAACGCAGAGTTGCATTTTTTTCTGTTCGAGGTCAAATGGCAGGCTGAATTGCTGGAGTCATAGAGAGGGGAGGGTGGAGGATTGGGGAGAGAAAATGAGAAAGGGGGAGGGACACGGGGAGAGTCTGTAATGGCTGACAGATGTTTGCAGGGGCCTGATGGCACTTCTATGATTGGGGGAAGAGGTGAGATAGGTTGTGTGTGTGTTTGTTTGTGTATGTTTTGTGTATGTGTGTATTTGTGTGTGGGTGTGTGTGTGTGTGCTGGTGTGTGGGTGGGTGTGAGGGGTAATCATAACCCCCCAAAATTACCCCCTTCCCCCACCCGTCAGCCATGGGGACAGACCGTGAACGTCCCTCTTTTCTGCAGCCCAAACACCCAAATCACCCAAACACTATCCTCCCCTGTCAGTCTCTCTGGCCCAACTTTGTTCAGAAGGCCCAGATCTAGCTAGCGCGGGGCCCAGGGCCCGGTGATACTGTGTGGGCCTCGTGTCCCCCAGGCTCTGGTCAGAACCACCACTCTGACTGGGCTCTTTCACACAGACAGGATTCCAGGATTCCTCTGAGCTCCGTATTCTAACCCGGCCCAGTGTGGATTGTGCCAAAGCTGTTATTTTAGAGAGTTCTACCTGGAAACAGTTGTGTGTGTGATTGACCATCATCAGTGCCTCTCAGTCTTGTCTGTCCACATCACAGTAATCCACAAGGTTCTGATAACCACATACAGGCTCTGTTTGTCACACCAGGGAACATGTACATGCTCTGCCCAAATAAGAATAGCCGATTCACTGTTCAGAGAAGTGGATGATTCTACCCATAATGCAAAGCTTCCTTATGTGATTATTTTTAAAGAACCAACCAATAGGAAAAGTAAATAAATAAATATATTTTAACCAGGATGTCAGAGTTTTAACAGCAACATTCTTTAGGAACTATGTCACAGTTACAATACTTGGCTTGTGAATGAAGAACTTTCTCATCTGATTCCCCTCTACATCAACCATGCTATAGGAATAGGCTTATGGGTCTCAGTTGGTCCATCTGTCAACCCCGAAAAAGGCACAGAAGCACTGTGTGCCTGAGTGTTGGTGCTTTATTACCCATTAACATTGGGAACATATAAAGAGTGTTAAACGTTCTTTTTTTCCATGTGTCAAACTGAAGAGAATTACATTCCTCCTCACCTCAATGTTTTCCCTTGGTTGTCTTTTTGAAATTCCCAATCATCACGGCCTCTTTTTCCTATTTACCCAAATCAGGCAGGGGATTGACATGATGACGTACTGGAATTTTACCCAAATCAGGCAGGGGATTGACATGATGACGTACTGGAATTTTACCCACATCAGGCAGGGGATTGACATGATGACGTACTGGAATTTTACCCAAATCAGGCAGGGGATTGACATGATGACGTACTGGAATTTTACCCACATCAGGCAGGGGATTGACATGATGACGTACTGGAATTTTACCCACATCAGGCAGGGGATTGACATGATGACGTACTGGAATTTTACCCACATCAGGCAGGGGATTGACATGATGACGTACTGGAATTTTACCCACATCAGGCAGGGGATTGACATGATGACGTACTGGAATTTTAACCTCCATTTCCAAATAAAACATTGAAGTATTGCCGTTTTACATAAACCCTTAATGCATGTTGAATAAATGTGTTATGAATGTTGTTATAAATGATACTGCAACATTCATGAAGATGTGATAAGTGGTTTCATAAATGTGTTATGAATGTTGTTATAAATGATACTGCAACATTCATGAAGATGTGATAAGTGGTTTCATAAATGTGTTATAAATGATACTACAACATTCATGAAGATGTGGTAAGTGGTTTAATAAATGTGTTATAAATGATACTACAACATTCATGAAGATGTGATAAGTGGTTTAATAAATGTGTTATGAATGTTGTTATAAATGATACTACAACATTCATGAAGGTGTGATAAGTGGTTTAATAAATGTGTTATAAATGTATTACATATGTTCCCTTCAAGTAAATTGTTACCTTTTAAGAAATCATCACAATGTCAACATGAGACTTCTGGGTATTTCCATGTGGTCGAGGGGGAACGGGATTTTAGCAAACAGGCATATTAATGCTGATGACCCTTGATTTGCCACGCTTGGCTGAAAGAAAACAGACTTGGTTGAGAAAAGAGTCTGGCGCATAGATCTGTTCCCCCCCTCCAGGACTAACAGGAAGTCAAACCACGGAGCGAGAAGGGATTCAGTTTACACACCTTTTAATCCCTGAACTCCTGTGTGAATCATAAACACAAACAAACAGAAACTCATTTAGAAACGCGGATGGCATCCTAATCCCTTTATAGTGCTGAACTTTTCACCAGGGCCCCAAAGGGATCTGCTCCAAGGTAGTGCACTATATAGGGAATAGGGTGCCAGCCCTGGTTAAAAGTAGTGCACTATATAAGGAATAGGGTGCCAGCCCTGGTTAAAAGTAGTGCACTATATAGGGAATAGGGTGCCAGCCCTGGTTAAAAGTAGTGCACTATATAGGGAATAGGGTGCCATTTGGGACACAGACAGGGTTCCCTCACCAGCGTTCTCCATTTAGGCAAAAATTAATGTGAGAGACACAAGTTACTCAAATCCATAATACTAATGTGTTGAGATCACTCATTTACAATAATAGTCATTTATTTTTCCCTTATTTGAATGATCATTTTTTGAGGTCATATACCCTTTTGCTTGTTGAAAGTGTGTGTTATAATATGGTAATGATGCCTTTTCAATGGAGTAGAAGTGATTTAACCCATTCTCATACTGTATATAATATACGTTTATACACAAAATATCCATCTGATACTGTAATGCCACTACCAGGGGTTGGAACCACAATTATGTTCCAATCGTTTCGTGCTGAACAGAACCATATATCTTTTTGTTCTGTTCCACTGTTCCAACCAGCAAAATAACGTTCTGAAATGGTTCGAACACAAAACGTTACGGTTTATATTGTTCCTTTCTGTTCCTTTTTAAACCTCTGAAAATAGCAGTTTTGTACCGGAACAGTATAGGTCACTTTTGTTCCCAGTTCTGATTCTGTTCATCGAAAAATGTAGTTATTTTTCAGTTTTCGGATCTGTTCCCTAAACCGGTTCAAACCTCTGGTTACTGCACGCAGGCCCTCCTCCACCCATCTCTCTCTGTCCAGAAGGCCCAGGTCTAACTTTGTCCAGAGGGCCCAGGTCTAGCTAGCTCGGGGCCCAGGGCCCGGTGATACTGTGTGGGCCTCGTGTCCCCCAGGCTCTGGTCAGAACCACCACTCTGACTGGGCTCTTTCACACAGACAGGATTCCAGGATTCCTCTGAGCTCCGTATTCTAACCCGGCCCAGTGTGGATTGTGCCAAACCTGTTATTTTAGAGAGTTCTACCTGGAAACAGTTGTGTGTGTGTGATTGACCATCATCAGTGCCTCTCAGTCTTGTCTGTCCACATCACAGTAATCCACAAGGTTCTGATAACCACATACAGGCTCTGTTTGTCACACCAGGGAACATGTACATGCTCTGCCCAAATAAGAATAGCCGATTCACTGTTCAGAGAAGTGGATGATTCTATCCATAATGCAAAGCTTCCCTATGTGATTATTTTTAAAGAACCAACCAATAGGAAAAGTGAATAAATAAATGTACATGCTCTGTTTGTCACACCAGGGAACATGTACATGCTCTGCCCAAATAAACAAGGCAGAATATATATATTTTTCAATATTCAAAATAGCTGATTCGCTGTTCAGGGAAGTGGATGATTCTATCTATAATGCAAAGCTCCCCTATGTGCATGGGGTTGTATTCACAGGGGGATGCCTGGCGGACTGTAATGAGGATGAAGACGTAATCCACTCTGACATGACACCAGAGAGACTAACCCAATCCTTTGTCAATCATGTGCATCTATCTCTTTTTTTGAGAGGGGAATTTGGTTTGGGATAGGCTTAAAACTAAAATATCAAAAACAACTTTGTATCACTGGTGTCAAACTTGCAACTTTTAGAATCACAGGCAGACGCTTACACCCATCCGCCATCCCCGTCTAAAATACCCTAGCAAAACCCAAACCTTCCTGAAGGTAACAGCTCTCGTGGTTGCCCCTAGTGGCCAGTTTCCACATCATCTCCCAACGTCCTCAGACATGGAAGGATGTTGAATACTGACTTGTGTCACGGGAGACCTGGCTGGGATTTTGGGGGTTGTTAAACGGTGCATTAGAATGACTTGTGATTGGGAGTTGTAACTATAAAAGCTAACGGCCAGGCCACATTCATGTTTTAGTGTGTTGGCTCAGTGGCAGACAGTCTGTGTGTTTAGGGCGTGTGTTTTAGTGTGTTTCTGGACAATGCAGCAGGGTGATTTACAGAGAGATGTATACACACTCAAGGAAAATTCTTACTTTGCATTTCTTCACCCACTTGAATTATATCAAACAGTAGATACAAAACATATATCTGACTAGTTCCCTGATGTTTTTTCTTGAGTTTGTGATTTGCTGAGTGACGTGCCAAGTTGTAGATAAGATTTGTCATGCCTTATTTTTAGGACTGAGAGAGGCACACACACGCACACACACACACACACACACACACACACACACACACACGCACACACACACACACACACACACACACACACACACACACACACACACACACACACACACACACACACACACACACACACACACACACACACACACACACACACACACACACACACACACACACACACGCACACAAATGTACGAACACATGCACGCATACACGCACAGGTTCAATGACACTCTCCCATGGTCACAAGCACGCACACTCTCCTTCTCTCTTTCATACACACAGTGCTGATATAGTTTCGTATTGTAAACTAAGTTTCCCACCTGTCTGCTTTCCTTATATTAGAAGCACCCTACAGGGAGAGGGCTGGAGGTTGAAAAGTCTGGAAAAAGCAGCTAAATCCAAACTGACAGTTCAGAGAAGGGAAAACAGATGAGAGAAAGTAAATATAATAAAGAATGAAAAGAAAAGAACAAGTAGTGGAAGACTCCAGAGAAAGAAGCATGGCCTTCTCTTCCCAGCTCCAGTTTGGATTGTACCATCGCCAGTTTTCTCCCAGGAAGCCATTGGTTTGGTCCATTGGTCTTTGACTGATGCTGAACAATGATGATGATGGTTTGTGTGTGTGTGTGTGTCTCGCATTCTAAGAATGTCCTTGTCCTCTTAGCTGTTTTCCGCCAATATGCAAAGCTGTCAGCATGAAAAACATGGAGAGCTATTGTAGAATCTCCTGAGTGGCGTAGCAGTCTAAGGCACTGCAGTGCAGTGCTAGAGGCGTCCCTACAGACCCGGTATCGATCCCGGGCTGTATCAGGAGTCCCATAGGGCGGCCCAGCGCTGTTCGGGTTAGGGGAGGGTTTGGCCGGGGTAGGTCGTCATTTTGAAGATGAATTTGGTCTTTCCTGACTTGCCTACTTAAATAAAGGTAAAAAATATACAATAATAAAGACACAGTTACAACCAGAAAGACATCAAGCTACTGAGTAGTACTGAGTAGTACTGAGCAGTACTGGGTAGTACTGAGTAGATCTCCGACCAAACTGAGCAACCGGTCAAGAAGGACCTTGGTCAGAGAGATGACCAAGAACCCAATGACCACTGACAGAACTAAAGAGTTCCTTGGCTGAGATTGGAGAACCTTCCAGAAGGACAACAGTCTCTACAGCACTTCACCAATCTGGGTTTTATGGGAGAGTGGCCAGATAGAAGCCACTCCTGAGAAAAAGGCACACCTGTAGTTTGTAAAAAAAAGGTGTGTGAAAGACTCTGAGACCATAAGGCAAAAGATTCTGTGGTCTGGTTAGACAAAAATGTTACTCTTTGGACTGAATGCAAAACACTATACAGTATCTGGAGAAAAGCAGGCACATGACCCGTCTAACACCATCCCTACCATGAAGAATGGTTGTGGCAGCATCATGCTATGGGCATGCTTTTTAGTAGCAGGGACTGTAAGACTGGTAAGCATAGATGAATCAATGAATGGAGCCAAATACAGGCAAATCCATGATGAGAACCTGCAGAGTGCAAACAACCTTAGACTGGGGGGGGTGAAGATTTACGTACCAACAGGACAACGACCCCAAGCATACAGCCAAA